>NC_053025.1:251301953-251493727 GCF_003073215.2 Triticum urartu
TCACACAATAAAATGGCAAAATGAAATATGTGACAAAGCATGCACAAACACTCTAGCATCTATCAAGCAATTGGCGATGAATGGTCATCTATATATGAGTATATTGACTTAGGAATCAAATGAGAACATTTGATCATAGGTCATACTCATTGTTTAAGCTCAAGTGGGGTTACCACTTTTACATAAAGCATTGTTGTGTTCACTGAAGGAAATATGCCCTAGAGGCAATAATAAAGTTATTATTTATTTCCTTATATCATGATAAATGTTTATTATTCATGCTAGAATTGTATTAACCGGAAACATAATACATGTGTGAATACATAGACAAACAGAGTGTCACTAGTATGCCTCTACTTGACTAGCTCGTTAATCAAAGATGGTTATGTTTCCTAACCATGGACAAACAGTTGTTATTTGATTAACGGGATCACATCATTAGGTGAATGATCTGATTGACATGACCCATTCCATTAGCTTAGCACCCGATCGTTTAGTATGTTGCTATTGCTTTCTTCATGACTTATACATGTTCCTATGACTATGAGATTATGCAACTCCCGTTTGCCGGAGGAACACTTTGTGCGCTACCAAACATCACAACGTAACTGGGTGATTATAAAGGTGCTCTACAGGTTTCTCCAAAGGTACATGTTGGGTTGGCGTATTTCGAGATTAGGATTTGTCACTCCGATTGTCGGAGAGGTATCTCTGGGCCCTCTCGGTAATGCACATCACATAAGCCTTGCTAGCATTGCAACTAATGAGTTAGTTGTGAGATGATGTATTACAGAACGAGTAAAGAGACTTGCCGGTAACGAGATTGAACTAGGTATTGAGATACCGACGATCGAATCTCGGGCAAGTAACATACCGATGACAAAGGGAAAAACCTATGTTGTTATGCGGTCTGACCGATAAAGATCTTCATAGAATATGTAGGAACCAATATGAGCATCCAGGTTCCGCTATTGGTTATTGACCGGAGACGTGTCTCGGTCATGTCTACATTGTTCTCGAACCGTAGGGTCCGCACGCTTAACGTTACGATGATAGTTTCATTATGAGTTTATGTATTTTGATGTACCGAAGGTTGTTCGCAGTCCCGAATGTGATCATGGACATGACGATGAGTCTCGAAATGGTCGAGACATAAAGATCGATATATTGGAAGCCTATATTTGGATATCAGAATCGTTCCGGGTGAAATCAGGATTTTACTGGAGTACCGGGGGGTTACCGGAACCCCCCGGGGGTTATTGGGCCTACATGGGCCCTAAGGGAGAAGAGGAAAGGAGGCAAGAGGTGGCCGCGTGCCCCTCCCCTCCCTAGTTCGAATAGGACAAGGAGAGGGGGGCAGCGCCCCCCCTTTCCTTTCCCTCTTCCTCCTCTTTCCCACTCCTCCTTCTCCAACTAGGAAAGAAGGGAGTCCTACTCCCGGTGGGAGTAGGACTCCCCCTTGGCGCGCCCTCCTTGGCCAGCCGCCCCCTCCCCTTGGCTCCTTTATATACGGGGGCAAGGGGGCACCCTAGGACACACAAGTTGATCTTCGTGATCGTTCTTTAGCCGTGTGCGGTGCCCCCTCCACCATATTCCACCTCGGTCATATTGTAGCGGTGCTTAGGCGAAGCCCTGCGTCGGTTGAACATCAAGATCGTCACCACGCCGTCGTGCTGACGGAACTCCTCCCCGAAGCTTTGCTGGATCGGAGCCCGGGGAGCGTCATCGAGCTGAACGTGTGCCAAGAAGTCGGAGGTGCCGGAGTAACGGTGCTTGGATCGGTTGGACCGGGAAGACGTACGACTACTTCCTCTATGTTGCGTCAACTCTTCCGCTTCGGTCTACGAGGGTACGTAGACAACAATCTCCCCTCTCGTTGCTATGCATCACCATGATCTTGCGTGTGCATAGGAATTTTTTTGAAATTACTACGTTCCCCAACAGTGGCATCCGAGCCTAGGTTTTATGGTTTGATGTTATATGCACGAGTAGAACACAAGTGAGTTGTGGGTGATATAAATCATACTGCTTACCAGCATGTCATACTTTGGTTCGGCGGTATTGTTGGATGAAGCGGCCCGGACCGACATTACGCGTACGCTTACGCGAGACTGCTTCTATCGCCGTGCTTTACACACAGGTGGCTGGCGGGTGTCAGTTTCTCCAACTTTAGTTGAATCGAGTATGGCTACGCCCGGTCCTTGCGAAGGTTAAAACAGCACCAACTTGACAAACTATCGTTGTGGTTTTGATGTGTAGGTAAGATTGGTTCTTGATTAAGCCCGTAGCAGCCACGTAAAAACTTGCAACAAACAAAGTAGAGGACGTGTAACTTGTTTTTGCAGGGCATGTTGTGATGTGATATGGTCAAGGCATGATGCTAAATTTTATTGTATGAGATGATCATGTTTTGTAACCAAGTTATCGGCAACTGGCAGGAGCCATATGGTTGTCGCTTTATTGTATGCAATGCAATCGCCCTGTAATGCTTTACTTTATCACTAAGCGGTAGCGATAGTCGTAGAAGCATAAGATTGGCGAGACGATAACGATGCTACGATGGAGATCAAGGTGTCGCCCCGGTGACGATGGTGATCATGACGGTGCTTCGGAGATGGAGATCACAAGCACAAGATGATGATGGCCATATCATATCACTTATATTGATTGCATGTGATGTTTATCTTTTATGCATCTTATCTTGCTTTGATTGACGGTAGCATTATAAGATGATCTCTCACTAAATTTCAAGATAAAAAGTGTTCTCCCTGAGTATGCACCGTTGCCAAAGTTTGTCATGCCCAGACACCACGTGATGATCGGGTGTGATAAGCTCTACGTCCATCTACAACGGGTGCAAGCCAGTTTTGCACACGCAGAATACTCAGGTTAAACTTGACGAGCCTAGCATATGCAGATATGGCCTCGGAACACTGAGACCAAAAGGTCGAGCGTGAATCATATAGTAGATATGATCAACATAGCGATGTTCACCATTGAAAACTACTCCATTTCACGTGATGATCGGTTATGGTTTAGTTGATCTGGATCACGTGATCACTTAGATGATTAGAGGGATGTCTATCTAAGTGGGAGTTCTTAAGTAATATGATTAATTGAACTTAAATTTATCATGAACTTAGTCCCTGATAGTATCTTGCTTGTTTATGTTGATTGTAGATAGATGGCCCGTGCTGTTGTTCCGTTGAATTTTAATGCGTTCCTTGAGAAAGCAAAGTTGAAAGATGATGGTAGCAATTACACGGACTGGGTCCGTAACTTGAGGATTATCCTCATTGCTGCACAGAAGAGTTACGACCTGGAAGCACCGCTGGGTGCCAGGCCTGCTGCTGATGCAACTGACGACGTTAAGAAGGTCTGGCAGAGCAAAGCTGATGACTACTCGATAGTTCAATGTGCCATGCTTTACGGCTTAGAACCGGGACTTCAACGACGTTTTGAACGTCATGGGGCATATGAGATGTTCTAGGAGTTGAAGTTAATATTCCAGTAGAATGCCCAGATTGAGAGATATGAAGTCTCCAATAAATTCTATAGCTGCAAGATGGAGGAGAATAGTTCTGTCAGTGAGCATATACTCAAGATGTCTGGGTATTGTAATCACTTGATTCAACTGGGAGTTAATCTTCCGGATGATAGCATCATTGACAGAATTCTCCAATCACTTCCACCAAGCTACAAGAGCTTCGTGATGAACTATAATATGCAAGGGATGGATAAGACAATTCCCGAGCTCTTCGCAATGCTAAAGGCTGCGGAGGTAGAAATCAAGAAGGAGCATCAAGTGTTGATGGTCAACAAGACCACTAGTTTCAAGAAAAAGGGCAAAGGGAAGAAGAAGGGGAACTTCAAGAAGAACAGCAAGCAAGTTGCTGCTGAGGAGAAGAAACCCAAGTCTGGACCTAAGCCTGAAACTGAGTGCTTCTACTGCAAGCAGACTGGTCACTAGAAGCGGAACTTCCCCAAGTATTTGGCGGATAAGAAGAATGGCAAGGTGAACAAAGGTATATGTGATATACATGTTATTGATGTGTACCTTACTAGAGCTCGCAGTAGCACCTGGGTATTTGATACTGGTTCTGTTGCTAATATTTGCAACTCGAAACAGGGACTACGGATTAAGCGAACACTGGAAAAGGACGAGGTGACGATGCGCGTGGGAAATGGTTCCAAAGTCGATGTGATCGCGGTCGGCACGCTACCTCTACATCTACCTTCGGGATTAGTATTAGACCTAAATAATTGTTATTTGTGCCAGTGTTGAGCATGAACATTATATCTGGATCTTGTTTGATGCGAGACGGTTATTCATTTAAATCAGAGAATAATGGTTGTTCTATTTATATGAGTAATATCTTTTATGGTCATGCACCCTTGAAGAGTGGTCTATTTTTGAAGAATCTCGATAGAAGTGATACACATATTCATAATGTTGAAGCCAAAAGATGCAGAGTTAATAATGATAGTGCAACTTATTTGTGGCACTGCCGTTTAGGTCATATCGGTGTAAAGCACATGAAGAAACTCCATACTGATGGACTTTTGGAACCACTTGATTATGAATCACTTGGTACTTGCGAACCGTGCCTCATGGGCAAGATGACTAAAACACCGTTCTCCAGTACTATGGAGAGAGCAACAGATTTGTTGGAAATCATACATACAGATGTATGTGGTCTGATGAATGTTGAGGCTCGTGGCGGATACCGTTATTTTCTCACCTTCACAGATGATTTAAGCAGATATGGGTATATGTACTTAATGAAGCATAAGTTTGAAACATTTGAAAAGTTCAAAGAATTTCAGAGTGAAGTTGAAAATCATCGTAACAAGAAAATAAAGTTTCTACGATCTGATCGTGGAGGAGAATATTTGAGTTACGAGATTGGTCTACATTTGAAACAATGCGGAATAGTTTCGCAGCTCACGCCACCCGGAACACCACAACATAATGGTGTGTCCGAACGTCGTAATCGTACTTTACTTGATATGGTGCGATCTATGATGTCTCTTTCAGATTTACCGCTATCGTTTTGGGGTTATGCTTTAGAGACGGCCGCATTCACGTTAAATAGGGCACCATCAAAATCCGTTGAGACGACGCCTTATGAACTATGGTTTGGCAAGAAACCAAAGTTGTCGTTTCTTAAAGTTTGGGGCTGTGATGCTTATGTGAAAAAGCTTCAACCTGATAAGCTCAAACCCAAATCGGAGAAATGTGTCTTCATAGGATACCCAAAGGAGACTGTTGGGTACACCTTCTATCACAGATCCGAAGGCAAGACATTCGTTGCTAAAAATGGATCCTTTCTAGAGAAGGAGTTTCTCTCGAAAGAAGTGAGTGGGAGGAAAGTAGAACTTGATGAGGTAACTGTACCTGTTCCCTTATTGGAAAGTAGTACATCACAGAAACCGGTTTCTGTGACACCTAAACCAATTAGTGAGGAAGTTAATGATGATGATCAAAGAACTTCAGATCAAGTTGCTACTGAACCTCATAGATCAAACAGAGTAAGATCCGCACCAGAGTGGTATGGTAATCCTATTCTGGAAGTCATGCTACTAGATCATGATGAACCTACGAACTATGAAGAAGCGATGGTGAGCCCAGATTCCACGAAATGGCTTGAAGCCATGAAATCTGAGATGGGATCCATGTATGAGAACGAAATGTGGACTTTGGTTGACTTGCCCGATGATCGGCAAGCAATTGAGAATAAATGGATCTTCAAGAAGAAGACTGACGCTGACGGTAATGTTACTGTCTACAAAGCTCGACTTGTCGCAAAAGGTTTTCGACAAGTTCAAGGGATTGACTACGATGAGATCTTCTCACCCGTAGCGATGCTTAAGTCTGTCCGAATCATTTTAGCAATTGCTGCATTTTATGATTATGAAATTTGGCAAATGGATGTCAAAACTGCATTCCTGAATGGATTTCTGGAAGAAGAGTTGTATATGATGCAACCAGAAGGTTTTGTCGATCCAAAGGGAGCTAACAAAGTGTGCAAGCTCCAGCGATCCATTTATGGACTGGTGCAAGCCTCTCGGAGTTGGAATAAACGCTTTGATAGTGTGATCAAAGCATTTGGTTTTATACAGACTTTTGGAGAAGCCTGTATTTACAAGAAAGTGAGTGGGAGCTCTGTAGCATTTCTGATATTATATGTGGATGACATATTACTAATTGGAAATGATATAGAATTTCTGGATAGCATAAAGGGATACTTGAATAAGAGTTTTTCAATGAAAGACCTCGGTGAAGCTGCTTACATATTAGGCATTAAGATCTATAGAGATAGATCAAGACGCTTAATTGGACTTTCACAAAGCACATACCTTGACAAAGTTTTGAAGAAGTTCAAAATGGATCAAGCAAAGAAAGGGTTCTTGCCTGTGTTACAAGGTGTGAAGTTGAGTAAGACTCAATGCCCGACCACTGCAGAAGATAGAGAGAAAATGAAAGATGTTCCCTATGCTTCAGCCATAGGCTCTATCATGTATGCAATGCTGTGTACCAGACCTGATGTGTGCCTTGCTATAAGTCTAGCAGGGAGGTACCAAAGTAATCCAGGAGTGGATCATTGGACAGCGGTCAAGAACATCCTGAAATACCTGAAAAGGACTAAGGATATGTTTCCCGTTTAGGGAGGTGACAAAGAGCTCATCGTAAATGGTTACGTTGATGCAAGCTTTGACACTGATCCGGACGATTCTAAATCGCAAACCGGATACGTGTTTACATTAAACGGTGGAGCTGTCAGTTGGTGCAGTTCTAAACAAAGCGTCGTGGTGGGATCTACGTGTGAAGCGGAATACATAGCTGCTTCGGAAGCAGCAAATGAAGGAGTCTGGATGAAGGAGTTCATATCCGATCTAGGTGTCATACCTAGTGCATCGGGTCCAATGAAAATCTTTTGTGACAATACTGGTGCAATTGCCTTGGCAAAGGAATCCAGATTTCACAAGAGAACCAAGCACATCAAGAGACGCTTCAATTCCATCCGGGATCTAGTCCAGGTGGGAGACATAGAGATTTGCAAGATACATACGGATCTGAATGTAGCAGACCCGTTGACTAAGCCTCCTCCACGAACAAAACATGATCAACACCAAGGCTCCATGGGTGTTAGAATCATTACTGTGTAATCTAGATTATTGACTCTAGTGCAAGTGGGAGACTGAAGGAAATATGCCCTAGAGGCAATAATAAAGTTATTATTTATTTCCTTATATCATGATAAATTTTTATTATTCATGCTAGAATTGTATTAACCGGAAACATAATACATGTGTGAATACATAGACAAACAGAGTGTCACCAGTATGCCTCTACTTGACTAGCTCGTTAATCAAAGATGGTTATGTTTCCTAACCATGGACAAACAGTTGTTATTTGATTAACGAGATCACATCATTAGGTGAATGATCTGATTGACATGACCCATTCCATTAGCTTAGCACCCGATCGTTTAGTATGTTGCTATTGCTTTCTTCATGACTTATACATGTTCCTATGACTATGAGATTATGCAACTCCCGTTTGCCGGAGGAACACTTTGTGTGCTACCAAACGTCACAACGTAACTGGGTGATTATAAAGGTGCTCTACAGGTGTCTCCAAAGGTACATGTTGGGTTGGCGTATTTCGAGATTAGGATTTGTCACTCCGATTGTCGGAGAGGTATCTCTGGGCCCTCTCGGTAATGCACATCACATAAGCCTTGCAAGCATTGCAACTAATGAGTTAGTTGTGAGATGATGTATTACGGAACGAGTAAAGAGACTTGCCGGTAACAAGATTGAACTAGGTATTGAGATACCGACGATCGAATCTCGGGCATGTAACATACCGATGACAAAGGGAACAACGTATGTTGTTATGCGGTCTGACCGATAAATATCTTCGTAGAATATGTAGGAACCAATATGAGCATCCAGGTTTCGCTATTGGTTATTGACCGGAGACGTGTCTCGGTCATGTCTACATTGTTCTCGAACCGTAGGGTCCGCACGCTTAACGTTATGATGACAGTTTCATTATGAGTTTATGTATTTTGATGTACTGAAGGTTGTTAGGAGTCCCGAATGTGATCATGGACATGACGAGGAGTCTCAAAATGGCCGAGACATAAAGATCGATATATTGGAAGCCTATATTTGGATATCAGAATCGTTCCGGGTGAAGTCGGGATTTTACCGGAGTACCGGGGGGTTACCGGAACCCCCCCGGGGGTTATTGGGCCTACATGGGCCCTAAGGGAGAAGAGGAAAGGAGGCAAGAGGTGGCCGCGCGCCCCTCCCCTCCCTAGTCCGAATAGGACAAGGAGAGGGGGGCGGCGCCCCCCTTTCCTTTCCCTCTTCCTCCTCTTTCCCACTTCTCCTTCAACAACTAGGAAAGAAGGGAGTCCTACTCCCGGTGGGAGTAGGACTCCCCCTTGGCGCGCCCTCCTTGGACGGCCGCCCCCTCCCCTTGGCTCCTTTATATACGGGGGCAAGGGGCCACCCTAGGACACACAAGTTGATCTTCGTGATCGTTCCTTAGCCATGTGCGATGCCCCCCTCCACCATATTCCACCTCGGTCATATTGTAGCGGTGCTTAGGCAAAGCCCTGCGACGGTTGAACATAAAGATCGTCCCCACGCCGTCGTGCTAACAGAACTCCTCCCCGAAGCTTTGCTGGATCGGAGCCCGGGGAGCATCATCGAGCCGAACGTGTGCCAAGAACTCGGAGGTGCCGGAGTAACGGTGGTTGGATCGGTTGGACCGGGAAGACGTACGACTACTTCCTCTATGTTGCGTCAACACTTCTGCTTCGGTCTACGAGGGTACGTAGACAACACTCTCCCCTCTCGTTGCTATGCATCACCATGATCTTGCGTGTGCGTAGGAAATTTTTTGAAATTACTACGTTCCCCAACATTCACACCATTTGAGTTGCTTTAGCTCAATTGTTAGAGTATAGCTCCCCCTAGATGTGATATCCCCCCTAAGAGGGATGAACTAACCTTGGGTTTTGTCGATGATGACCTCATGTAGATGTTGTAGATGTGGATGCTCAATGTTGATGTAGATCATTTGGAGCAATCCATTGGAGTGAGTTGCACTTTTAGTACCTACACGGGTTAGTCCCACAAGGAACAAACAAGGATATCTATAGACATAGAGTGATATACACACAATATGATGTCCATGGAAGAATTAGGTTACCTTGTCCCTTGTCTTACCAACAAGAGGGTTTGTGACTCATTGAACTAGTGCAAGATGTGGAAGTTGTTTGCAATTGTCCTTGCCAAAATAATATGAGTGAAGTATGTTGGCGGAGTCACCCTCAAGAACTCACTAGTTCTTCTTCTTTGGGATCCACATCATCTTGATGGGAAACCGTGGAGTTGTAGTCATACTTGATGAAGTAGAACTTGATATAGTCTTGGGAACCCACTTCACCAAGGCCTTAGAAGCTTCTCCAAATGCATCAATCTCCTCTTGAAGCTTGTCCTTGCCCTTTTTCTTGTGGTATTGTGGTGGAAGATCATCTTGAGCTTGTGTCCCTTGGAAAGAAGTAGGATCATACTTCTCTTGTTGAGGAACAAACTTTGTGTTCGGGTATTGATCTTCTTCCCACTCAACTCCATTTGCATTGAACTTTCGTTTAAAACCAATACCTTGATTCTTCTGGTGCCTTCCTTGCTTGTGTACAATTTCCTCAAATTACTTACTCCCGGCAAGGCTCTTGTAAACACCTTTCTCCATAATTCCCTTCAATAAGCTATTTTCTTGCTCAAGTGTAACTTGGTTAAGAGAATCATTAGTGGAATCAAGATAACTACTAGAAACAACAACATTGGATTTAACATGATTATTGTTACTATTAGAAGAAGAATCTTTCTTACTCTTGTTGCTAGATTTTACTTGTGGCATATAAGTAGACAAGAGTAAACGCTTGGAAATGTAAGAAGAACTTTTCTTGCGAAGATCACCATCCATTGCTTTTAACAAACCTTGCTCTTACTCAAGGTTGAGCTTTTCAAAGCATAACTTCTCATGAGTCTTTAAAAATTCTTGATGATTTTCCAAGGTAGTTTCATGAGCAAACTTAAAGAGTGTTTAGCTCTTTAGTTAGACGCTCAATCTCTTTCTTATCATCATCATTCATTTTATCTTGATTAGCATGATTAATAGCAAGTTCATCATAGTTTTCATCACTATAGTTGTCAACAAGTAAATCATCATCACCTAGCAAATCATCTTCATCCCTATTGAAATGAACATACTCGGGGTGTGATACCTTTGGGCCTTTAGCCATGAAGCATTTTCCAATTCCTTCATTTGGTGAGTCAAATATGTCATAGGAGTTGGTTGACACAAGTGCTAGACCAGCAACACCTTCATCTTGAGTATATTCAGAGTCAGAGTGATAACTTCTCTCGGAGTGGTTGTCGGAGCCGGATACCTTGATGTCTTCGTATTTTCTAGCTCCTTGATGACTTGTCCTTCCTTTCCGAATCATTGCTTCTCCGTGATGGTCTTTGTTCATAACGATCATATCTACTCCTTCTTTCTCTTGGTGGTGATTCTTCTCTTCTACTTCTCCTTTTGGGTGAATCTTCTCTTCGTTTGTAGGGAGCCGTACACTCATTGGAGTAGTGTCCGGGTCTTCCAAAATTGTAGCAATTGTGTTCACGACTCAAAGATCTTTTGTCATTGTAGGACCTTGACTTGGAACTTCTTTCCTTGCTTCTACTCTTGTAGAACTTGTTGAAGTTCTTCACCATTAGGCTCAATTCTTCATTGAAGGCTTGTTTCTCACTTGATGATGTAGGAGCATCACATGAGGCTTTGTAAGCACCACTAGACTCGTTGTGAAGCTCTTCCTTATCCTTGAGTGACATCTCATGAGCAACAATTCTTCCAATGACTTCCGTTGGCTTGAGATCTTTGTAATTGGGCATCATTTGGATCAATGTGCACACGGTATCATATTCTCCATCCATGGCACCCCAGACAAACCATCCAATCATACAAATAGAGATTGCTGGGGTTTTAAATAGGACGGCAAATTAAACACCGAAAATAGGGGAAAAGGGATCGCAAATCGAGGATGATGACGAAGAGCCCCAGCAACCGAACACAGGGGGACAGAAGTAGTTTCCCCCTCAGGTCAAAATAGTGAACATGATATACGCTACCCACATCCCCAAGAGGGAGCGCAAGCATGCGCTCAGGGACATCTACGTGATAGAGCCAGTCGCCCCAAAATTTAATCCATGGTCGTCATGCCCGATCACCTTTGATCGCCGGGATCATCCGACTAGTATCCATCACGGTGGCTCAGCCACACTGGTCCTAGACCCAATAATTGATGGGTTCCACCTGACTCATGTCCTTATGGATGGAGGTAGAAGCCTCAATCTGCTCTATCAGGACACGGCGCGAAAAATGGGCATTAACCCATCTCGGATCAAGCCCACCAGGACTACCTTCAAAGGAGTCATACCAGGTGTAGAGGTCCGCTGTAGGGCTCAATCACACTAGACGTTGTCTTCGGATTTTCGAACAACATCCGAAGCGAGGAGTTAATCTTCGATATCGTCCCCTTTCGCAGCGGCTATCATGCACTGCTCGGACGAAGCGCATTCGCTCGATTCAACGCAGTACCACACTATGCTTATCTCAAGCTTAAGATGCCCGGTCTATGCGGCGTCATAACAGTCAATGGAAATATGGAACGCTCCCTCCGTACAGAAGAGCACACAACTGCCTTAGCAGCAGAAGTACAGAGCGACCTTCTCAAGCAGAACCTTAATTCGGCTGCGGAGCCCACAGACACAGTTAAGAGGGTCCGAGATATTCTGCAGCAGGAGAGCTCGGCTCATCAGGAGTTCGACTAGCAATCTGGCCTCCGTCGTAGTTCCGATCAAGTGGTGGCACTCGTGCCGCGCATACATAACTACGCACTCAAAATCCCATGGGCATTGACGGAGGCATAGCTACCTTGTGGTCCGTAGTACGGCTCAACCGACATCGGATACACACATACTTTCACTTTTACTTGTTTACTTTTCAGGTATCAATCCCATAGGCACCATCTGATGGTCTGGTCATCGATCCTCTTGAAGGATAAACACACCAAGACGGCAAGAGACACAAACATATGGGGGACTTTTTAGGTGATTCCGTTAACGACAACTCTACTTGTTTTTCAGGGCCCACATACAGCTCTCCCTTGGTTTCGGCATGTCAAATAGCCTGTTGCTTATCGCACTACCTGTATCAATGCGCCTTGACGTACTAATTAAATTACAATGAGAACAGTTTGCGGCTGGAGCTGTAGGACTCCAGCTGCTTACCTTCGTACCTTTTCTATTTTTTTCCAGCTCCCCTGTGGATAACACTATCAGGTAGCACCCGTACACTTTGGTATGTTTCATGTTCGCCAGGGGCTGCATAGCACCCCACACTAAGGCAACAAGAGTCCGAACACTTTTTATAAGTATAGTTCGGCACCCCGAATTTAGCATTATATGCATTGGCTCTGAATCATGTCTTTGGTCAATAGTTGGGTTGCCCGGCTCCTGTGCTTGCTACCTTACGTTCCGCTATATGGGCTAAGGTAGTAAAGGGAGAACTACAACGATTGTGCCTTGGTTTATCCAAAGGAGCACCTCAGTAGAGAAAGCCAAAAACTGACTGTCATGATGCGGCGAGAGCTGGTCAGCTGTTCGGAGGTTGCATTACACGAAGGATTGGTACTTCCTGATCAGACGCTTATAGTACTCTAGTTCAGATACTAGGGGCTGCGCCCATGTTTTTATTGTCGCACTCCTATGGCTAAGTGAGGGCGTGATAGCCGCATAGTCTGGTTGCCTGGTTCGTTGCGCTAAACAACTCCTTCAAGGAACATCTAATTGGATCAAGATTGTTTAGATTCCATCCCGAACACCCCTGTACTACCAACATGGGGGCAGAAGCCGACGACTGGTTAACCCTCAGATTTCATACAACACGGCCGCACAGAAAGTAAAAATTTAAAAACATAATAAGCATTATGTTGCATAAACACTTTGTTTCATCATACAAGGCAGAGGGAGCTCAAATACATTCATTCAAGGATGGTGTCCTTCGCATAATTATCCGCAACAATGTGGGATCCCTCTAAGACATCGCCGAAGTATCGCTCAGGTGTGCGGTGCTCCTTGTCCTCTGGCGCCCCCCCCCCCCCCCCCCCCCCCCGATCGCTAGCTTGACAGCGTCCAACTTCGCCCACCAGACCTTGCAATAAGAGAAGGCCAGATGCGCACCCTCGATGCAGACGGACCGCTTGATGACATCCAGCCGAGGATAGGCATCCACCAGCTTCATCACAAGGCCGAAGTAGCTGCTGGGAATAGCTCCGGCTGGCCACAGCCGGATTATCATATCCTTCATGGCCAGTTCAGCCACCCTGTGCAGCTCGACCAGCTGTTTCAGCTGTTCGGTGAAGGGAACCGGATATTCTGGCGCGCAATATTGCGACCAGAATAGCTTCTCCATGGAGCTCCCTTCTTCGGCTTGGAAGAACTCCGCAATGTTAGTCACACTGCGTGGTAGATCAACAAAGGCGCCTGGAGAACTCCGAATCCGGGTTAGTAAAAGAAATTTCCTCTTCACACTCCTTTGCATATTGAATGCGTTACCCGCCGCGATATTCCTGGCCTCCTGCATCTCATGGAGGGCGTCCTGGGCTTCAATCTGGGCCACCTCCACACTTTTACGAGCCTTGGGAAGTTCGGCCTCTTGAGCCGATGCATTGTGCTCCAAGGTCTCGCACTTCGTCACCGCGTCCTGGAGCTCCTGTCGGACTTCGTTGACCTAGGCCTTGAGCCTCTTACGGGCGGCCTGCTCCTTGACAACCTTCCCCTCGGCTTCGACCAGGGCCGTTTTCAGGGCCTCGACCTCGGTCGTTGCCTCTGCTCACATCATGGTATTTCAGCCATTGCATATCATTTTCCCTTTTTCGAATCCATAATAGGTTATTACTTACCTTGTTTTTCCTGGAGCTGCCTCTTCACCTGGCCTAGCTCCTCCTCGGCCTCCGCCAGTTTCTTCTTCAGTCCAAAGACTTTGGAAGTATGGGAGGCCGCGGCCAACAGCGACGCCTGCGCATACATTTCAGACAAATTTAGTTAGTTTCCTGTAATAGGAGATCGATCCCCTGTCCAGTTTTTTCTTTTTGAACACCGGATAGTGTCTCAGGGGCTACTATCTATATTAGGATTTTCTCCTTTTTTGCGCTGCTTACCTCAAAACCTGTTAACAGGCTGCTGCAGGCTTCGGTTAGTCCGCTCTTGGCGGACTGAACCCTTTCAATTACTGTGCCCATAAGGACAAGGTGCTCATCCATAATGGAAGCGCCTCGCAGCGCTTCCAGCAGATTATTCGGTGTCCCTGGTTGGATAGGGGTCACTGGGGGAATAGGCACCGCCCTTCCTTCGAAGGAGGTTGCGTGCCGGATCCCGGAGCCGCACCGGACTCCAGAATCGAGTCCGGCTGAGGGCCGAACTGAATACGGCCCTCCCCACTAGTCTCCATGGGGATTGACTTCCCTTGGTGTCCGGCGACGGGGTTTCGCCTTCTGGCGCCTCCTGAGCCTCTCCCTCACAGGGAACAGTCCTTAGGGACAGCACCTCCGCATCGTCCTTGGCCTTGGGGGAGTGAGTGGCCGGCGGTGAGACGCTGGCCATTGCCATTGAGTCCAGTGAACCTGGTGATGAGGATCGCTGGGGACTGTTGTGGGCTGGACTGCAATAGCATAATCGATTATATCAATGCAACAAATAAGAAAGATTTGGTTCATGGGCGGATATGGGTTTTAGCATTTACAATGCGGCCCGAGGCTTAGTGAGGGGGCGTCTCTTTGGACTGCTATCGGCGTCCAACGCGGTGTTATCCGCAAGGGAGCTCTTCCCTTTCTTGGACGTCTCCACCTCCAGATTCGCCGAGGCCGCCTCTTCTTCCTCCCATCATCTGGGGGAGGGTTGTTCTCCTCCTCTTCTTCATCGTCGCCGTCTTCGACGGCGGAGGAGCGGGTCTTATCTTCGAACGTCGCGTCCGAAGCACCCCGGCGGTGGGGGCCACTCTGGACCCCCATGGCCTTCCCAGTGGCCTTCTTCTCTGCCGCCTTATAAGGCGCTGGCTCCAGCATCTTCGCTAAATGCGGGATGACTGGTTCTTCGGGCAGGGGAGTCGGACTCCAGATCTGCTTCACCTTCTTTAACCAATACTGAAAAAGCAATGATAATAAAATCTTAGATATCACCCTTGAAAGAAGCAAGTAGGGGATGTGTTGGAAATGACATACCTCATTAGGGAGGTGATTTATGTCATGACCACGGTCCGAATTTGTGGCCGGCAGTATCTCGTTGCCCTTGAAGAGCAACTTCCAGGCATCTTCGTGAGCTGTTTCGAAGAGCCTTTCCAAGGCGTGGTGCTTTTTCGGGTTGAAATCTCATAGAGGGCGGCTTCAACTCTGGCAGCGGAGTATCCGGCGTACCAGCATCACTTGGATTACGTCGACAAGCTTGATGTCCCTATCGATCATGTCGTGAATGCGCGTTTGCAGCGCAATCAACTCGTCTGACGAACACCAGTTTGGGCTCTTCTCGACCCAGGAGGTGTGTCGCACGGGAGCCCCAGAGTTGAATGCGGCAGCCGTGGCCCAGGTGGCACAGCGGGGTTCGGTGATGTAGAACCATTGTTTCTGCCATTCCTTGACAGCCTCCACGAATGTGCCTTTTGGCCAAGACATTGGTGAGCTTTCTCACCATGGCGCCCCCGCACTCTGCGTGCTGTCCATCCACCACCTTAGGCTTCACGTTAAAGGTTTTGGGCCACAGCCCGAAGTGGGGTTGGATGCGGAGGAAGGCCTCGCACACGATGATGAACGCCGAGATATTGAGGAAGGAGTTCGGGGATAGATCGTGGAAGTCTATCCCGTAGTAGAACATTATCCCGCGGACGAAGGGTGGATAGGAAACCCTAGCCCGCGGTGGAAATGGGGGAGGAGCGCTACCCTCTTGTCGGGCTTCGGCATGGGAATGATTTGTCCTTGGGCTGGAACACGGTGGGCGATTTCCTTCGCCAGGTACTCAGCTGCCCGAAGCTCGGCGATGTCCTCCCCCTTGACGGAGGAAGCCATCCACTTGCCTTGACCTCCGGATACAGACATGGTTGAGTGCTTTCTCGAGTGGGAAACAAATGAGAACTTGGGCGCTGAAGCTCAAGAGCGGAAAGGTAGGAAGAAGGCATGGGGGAAGAAGGAGGAATCTTATCTCCTTATAAGGGCAGTGAATATTGAACGCCACCCCACTCGCGTCAAAATTCGCCTGCTCCCAAGGACTGTATAAACGACACGGTTGGGTTACCCATACCCGTATTGATGAGAATCCTGCGATAAGGGGGCACAATCTCTGCTTCGACAAGACGTGCCAATGACAACCACGTCTCAAAACGTCACTACAAAAAAAGACACATCCGTGACATTTTGGGCCAAACAAATTTTTTTTCTGTCATACATATGACACTTCTATGATGATAATTGTGACAAAACCCGGTATCATCATAGATGTGGTGGGCTCCTACTTCTATGACAAAAAATCATGACAGAAAATGGGCTTTTCGTCCTGGGCGGGCCGGAGACGCAGCTACATGACATTCTTTTGGCCGTCCATGACGGAAAAAACCATGGTAGAAGTGAGGGCGAGGAAAATTTCGGGGAGTTCCCGGTTACGGTGGGAGGTCGGGGGCCGAGCGATGCGCGTTTCTCTCATACATGTACACGCATGTGTGCGAGGCGTTGGCTCTAACTGAACCCGAGCGAGGCGTTGGGCTCTAACTGAACCCGAGCGATTACACTGCAGGCTACGCGTTACTGAACCCGAGCGATCGATCGATGGCTGTTAACTGAACCCGATCGAGCGATTCCTTCGCTACTGCTGCTAACTGAAGCCGATCGATGCTGCCTCTGGATGAACAGTGAGTGTTGCGGTGGGGGGGGGGGTTGGATGAATAGTTCCCGGTGGGGGTGGATGAACAGGACCCCGTGGTGTTGCCTCTGGATGAACAGGACCCCGATCGATCGAGCCGGTTGGGGCTGGATGAACAGGACCACCCCGTGGAGGGCAGGATGAACAGTAGACGGTGGAGGGCAGGATGAACAGTAGTCCGTGGAGGGGTGGTTGAACAGGAGCCCGTGGAGAGGGCTGGTTGAACAGTAATCGGTGGAGTAGCGCGCGGTGGAGGCTGGATGAACAGGAGCCCGTGGATGAACAGTCGCAGGTGGAGGCTGGAGGAGGTCGACGGTGGATGAACAGTAGCTTGTGGAGGCTGGAGGGGGTCGACGGTGGAGATGAACAGTATCCCGTGGAGTCCCGTTTTGTGGTACGCCACACCCCTCCCAATGAACAGGACCCCTGTTTCGACCGTAGCGCTCCAACACAAGTCCGTTTCATCTGTTTTGCGGTACGCCACACCCCTCCCGATGAATAGGACCCCCGTTTCGACCGTAGGAGGTCCGTTTCATCTGTTTTGCGGTACGCCACACCCCTCCCGATGAAAATGACCCCCGTTTCGACCGTAGGAGGTCCGTTTCCTCCGTTTTGCGATACGCCAGACCCCGCCCGATGAACAGGATCCTGTTTCGAACGTGGCCGGTCGAACACGAGGCCGTTTCCTCCGTTCTGCGGTACGTCAGGCCTCGTTTCCATTGCCTGTTCCATCCAAGCCCTCCCGATGAACACGACGCATTCCGTTGCCTCCCCATGAACACGACGCATTCCGTTGCCTCCCCATGAACACGACGACGACGCTATTTCTCTGTTCCGACCCAGCCATGTACACGAGCCCTGGCCGTACGTATGCGCGAGTAGGCGTTCGAGACCCCGCCCGTATGTACACATATGTGGCCGTATTTTCTTTCTTGAACCCTGGCCGCTGTACGTACGTGTACATGCTACGTGCGCGCCTCTACTACGACATGTGCGCGCCTCTACTACGACACGTGCGCACCTCTACATCGACCAGTATGTACGTACACATTCGCGACCAGAATGACAACGCTACGTACGCTTCGACCAGTTGGGTCCCGACTGTCAGGCACTTCCTTGCCTGCGAAGATGTAGCTGGTGGGTCCCAACAGTAGGTAGCAAATTGTTTTTTTTCCCGGACGCACTTCCTTGCGTGCGAAGATGTAGCTGGTGGGTCCCAGCAGTCAGGGGAAACGTTTTTTTTCGTGAAATACAGTGGCCCGTCCGGTGGGTCCCAGCTGTCAGGTGGAGGAACCATTATTTTCTGCGTAATAAGGAGGCACTTCCTTGCTGCGACCATGGACCCAGTTGTCAGCCTCTCCATGTACAGTCCACGTCCGATCGAAGTCGTTCCTTGACCACGTTGACCACGCCGCGCCGAGAGCATCAGGGCGGTGGACAATGGCGAGGCCTAGGAAGGGGATGACACAGAGGCAGGGAAGACTCGGCAGTTGTTTCCGACGCGGATGGGAGTACGACTGTACGAGGGTTTACTGGTTTGTCTGCCATCGTTGGAGAATAACAGCAGGTGTGGGTGAGTAGAGGGATGGCTAGGCCAGCGATGGGAGTACGGTCGGGCGGTGAGGCCTGCACGGTAGCACAACTGACCGCGAGGAGGAGGGAGCAGGCAGTCCCGTCGGCGCTTGTTTGAGCGGCTGGAGCAGGAAGAGCAGAGATTGAAGAAGCATGACGGCCGTTGGATGGACATCCAATAGTCAGTGCTTGTGCGTCAACCTTTTTTTAGGAAAGCCTCAAATCTGTGGAAAATAGCATACAACCCATCTGCCATTATTTCTAATAATTTACAACCCATTTGCTAATTCTTAAGGTTTTTTTGGAGCCCATATTCTTTTTGTTAGCATTACAACCCATATTGTGACAACGGTTAAAAAATTATACGAAATTTTGCATATTTCGGTGCAGTCCGAACTGTTTTTAATCCCAAAATTTTGACTCACATTCAAACTGATTTTAAAAATAAATGTATATCAATATAAAATCCAACAAATTCTCCACACATAAAAATTAATGTAATTTAAAATCTTGAAATGAGAAAAAAGATATTTGAAACTAATTGTCGGTTTGATGTGTTTTAAAAATGTAAAACCCATTTCTCATTACTGATGGGCCATTTTCTCGGCCAGCTGAATGAAAGCTCTCCTAGTCTTGAAAGATTTGCAGCCCAACAGGCCTGACAAAGCGACTTGGCAAATCACAAAAAAACTGGGTTGTGGCCGTGGACCCAGCTGTCAGCCTCTCCACGTACAGTACTCTTCCGATGGAAGTCGTTCCTTGACCACGTTGACCACGCCGCACGGAGAGCACCACGGCGGTGGACGACGGCGAGGCCTAGGAAGGGGACGACGGAACAGTGGAAGCCCGTGCGGAGAGGACTACGAGGGCTCACTGGTTCGGCTGCGGTGTGAGGTTGTCGTTGCCGCAGGGCCTGGCCAGCGGTGGGAATAGTAGGGGGCGGTGAGGCCTCTGCCGCAGCACAGCCGGCCACGGGAGGCAGGAGCATGCGGCACGATCGGCGTTGCTTCGGGCGGCTGGAGCAAGAAGACCAGAGGTTGAAGAAGCACTACAGCCGTTGGATGGACATCGTACGGTCACTGGAGCTAGAATCGTTCATATTGACTAAGTTGACAAAGCCCTTCGTCCCCATCAATTTAGTAGGCCCACAAGTCAGCCTCCCAGCAAGGTGGGTCCCAGCTAGCCGGGGGAGTATTCATTTTTTTGTGCGTAATAAGGAGGCACTTCCGGTGGGCCCGAGCTGACAGCGGGGGGAACGTTTTTTTTTGCGAAATACGGTGGCCCGTCCGGTGGGTCCCAGCAGTCAGGGGGAAACGATTTTTTTCACGAAATACTGGTGGCCCGTCCGTTGGGTCCCCGCTGTCAGGTGGAGGAATAATTATTTTCCGCGTAACAAGGAGGCACTTCCTTGCGGCTGCTGTGGACCCAGCTGTCAGCCTCTCCACGTACAGTACTCTTCCTATGGAAGTTGGTCGTTGACCACATTGACAACGCCGCGCCGAGAGCACCACGGCGGTGGATGACGGCGAGGCCTAGGAAGGGGATGACGCGGAGCCATGCAAGACGCGGCAGTGGATGCCCGCGCGGAGAGGAGTACGAGCGTTCACTGGTTCGGCTGCGGTGTGAGGCTGCCGTCGCCACAGAATAACAGGGGATGTGGGTGAGTGGAGTGATGGCCTAGCCAGTGGTGGGAGTAGTATGGGGGCGGTGAGGCCTCCGCGGCAGCATAGCCGGCCACGGGAGGCAGGAGCAGGCGGCACGACCGGCGTTGCTTCGGGCGGCTGGAGCAAGAAGACCAGAGGTTGAAGAAGCACTATGGCCGTTGGATGGACATCATACGGTCACTGGACTATTGACTAAGTTGACAAAGCTCTCCGTCCCTGTCAACTTAGTAGGCCCACAAGTCAGCCCAACAATATGGTGGGTCCCAGCTAGCAGGGGGTATTCATTTTTTGGGCGTAATAAGGAGGCACTTCCTTGCGTGCGAACATATAGCTGGTGGGTCTGACTTGTCTGCGTGGGGAACGTTTTTTCATGAAATATAGAGGCCCTTCCTATGGGTCCTAGCTATGAGGTGGAGGAATCATTATTTTGCGCATAATAAGGAGGCATTTCCTTGCGTGCGGCCGTGGACCCAACTGTCAGCCTCTCCACGTAAAGTCCACTTCTGATGGATGTCGTTCATTGACCACGTTGACTAGGCCACGCCGAGAGCACCAGGGCGGTGGACGACGGCGAGGCCTAGGAAGGGAACGACACGGAGCCAGGGAATACTCGGCAGTTGTTTCCCACGCGAAGGAGTACCAGGGTTTACTGGTTCGTCTGCCGTCACCGGAGAATAACAGCATGTGTGGGTGAGTAGAGGGATGGCTAGGCCAGCGATGGGAGTACGGTGGGGCCGTGAGGCCTGCGCGGCAGCATAGCCGGCCGCGGGAGGAGGGAGCAGGCAATCCCGCCGGCGCTTGTTTGAGCGGCTTGAGCATAAAGAGCAGAGATTGAAGAAGCACGACAGTCGTTGGATGGACATCCAATAGTCACTGCTCTCGTGTGTTGACTAAGTTGACAGGGCGTTGCGTGTGCGTCAACCTTTTTTTTATGAAAGCATATGCGTCAACCTGTAGTAGGCGCACAAGTCAGACTCAAATCTATGGAAAACAACATACAACCCATCTGCCATTATTTCTAATAATGTACAGCCCATTTGCTAATTCTAAAGAATTTTTTTGGAGCCCATCTTCTTTTTGTTAGCATCACACCCCATATTGTGGCCACGGTTAAAAAGTATACAAAATTTTGCATATTTCGGTGCGGTTAACTGTTTTTAATCCAGAAATATCGATTCACATTCAAACTATTTTGAAAAATAATTTATATAAAATATAAAATCCAAATAATTGTCCACGCATAAAAATCAATGGAATTTAAGATCTTGTAATGAAAAAAATTGAAACTAATTACCGGTTTGATGTGTTTTGAAAATGTACAGCCCATTTCTGGGCAAACCGAATGAAACTCTCCTTGTCTTGAAAGATTTGCAGCCCAGTAGGGCCGATAAAGCAAGTAGGCCTTGTTTGGGTATTTCTTTAAAAAAATAGAACTGGGCTAGCCATTTTCAGCAAGAAAAAAACACAACTGGGCTCATGATGTGGTAAACATAAATAAAACCCTGGCTAGACAGGCCACAGCCCCCGCACAGCCCCGTTGTTACCCTGATCCGTCGCTAAAACTAGTATAAATAACAACTGCTTGTTCCTCAAAAAAACTGCGTGACTTGCTGGGTCCCTGGTGTCAGCCGCTCGTAGTGTAATTCTCTCGTTTATTGACTACGTTGACAATGGCGTGAGCCCCAGATGTCCAACCATTAGGAGGAACCATATTTTTGGGCTTGTATTATAGAGGCACTTTCTTGCGTACTGCCATGACGCTGGTGGGTCCCTACTGTCATCCTCTCCACGTACAGTCATCTCCTTGTTCCTCTCGGTTGTTGACAACGTTAACAATGCAAGAGGGCGGCGCACCGCGCACGGCGAGCGAACCAGGGCCGCAAGGCGGAGGACGACGGCGAGGCCTCGGACAGAACGAACAGGAGCCGTTGAAGATGCGCTGGTCCAGTCGTAGGCGGAGGGGAGTACGAGGGTTGACTGGTTCGGGCGCGGGTGCGTGTTGGGGCTGACGTCGCCGGAGAATAACAGGACGTGTGGGGGAATAGAGGGAGGGACTGGCCAACGTTGGAGGGTACATACGGTATGGCGGCGGAGGCGCGGCCAGCCATGGGAGGCGGGAGCAGGCGGAGCCGACGGGGTGGTTTGGTTTGGGCGATTGGAGGAAGAAGAAGACAAGAGATAGAAGATACACGACAGATGTTGGATGTCAATCCAACAGCTGGTAGGCAGAATCATTTGTTGACTGGCTAGTAAGTCGACACCACCTTGGATAGGCTATTTCCTCGTGTGTCCCAAATGTCAAAATCCAAATTTGTCATGGTCATGCAGCCTTTCCTATGAAAATTTACAGCCCATTTGATGTGCTAGTTCGAAATAAGTTTGTGGGTGCTGGTGGGGGCTAATCAATTGGCTTCTGTAATGCACACTGAGCTCAAACAGCCAGCGAGAGTGATGTTATTTCCCTTGGTTTGGATTTGTTACAATATTTCACTCTAAATTAAACGAATGGCAAGCCATTTGCCTTGTTTCAAAGAAAATATGACAGTCACAGCCGAGTTGAAAAGGGCACGAACATCTAACTCCAGCTTACAGACTGTACAAAAGCACGAGGGTTAATTGTTCATCAGGTTTACAAAAAAACCCAGATTGAAATGGGCAACAACATCTAACTCCAGCACTGTTTTCGGCAGTCACAGTCAAATGGATCGGTCAGGTCCATAGAATGAACATCCTGGGTCGTAAAATTTACTGGATTATGACCACAATATGTTGTAAATAGAAGCCCGGCACGTTCAGAAGCTCTTTTGCCCACCTGAAACTCCTTTTTTTGCTCTTCGACATACCCATCCGTCAAAACCATGCTGCTGATAAACTTAAGCCTGATGGACAATAGTAACCTCGCATTCAGCAGGAAGAATGTGACAAATCTTGTGTTTGCACGGTTGGCTACATATCATTCTAGCGTTATTGTCTTCAATCGAATCTCATGAGAAGTGAGAAAATCCCGATGCTTACGAATCCACCGATTGGTTATAACTTTCTTACCCCGTCCTGTTGCCTAAATCGACATGAAGATTGAAAACAGTTGAGGTCTAAAAGAAGAGTGTCGAAAGAGCAACAACTGAATGGTTAATTCTAGTACACTATATGCGGGCTTCCAATGTGCATGAAATTATCACCTTTATATACAACTTCTCCAGACATGGAAAGCATTGCAGCAAGCCAATAATCTTGTTCAGATCAAAACTATTCATTTGGATATATAAGATCTTGACAGAATCCAGCACCATTGATAGGCCATCCATGGAGAAACTCTTCATTGAGCATAGAACATAATATTAGTACAAAATGTGCACTCCAAGATGATATATAAATTCTGCGCAGAAATTTAAAATGCAGCTTATGGTTACAAGTGTAGATGATAATATAAAGTACCTAAAGAACTGTGGAGCCAAACACCATATTGAAATGAGCACAAAGATCATGTATTACACCCAAGGTCTCCAGTTTAGGCGCAGAGAGGACGATTATTTGCAACGGTGAACAACTAGAATCAAGGATCAACCTTTGAAGTGAAGGGGCATCTTGGATGATGAGCTGCCTTCCGTCAAAAGAAATTCCAATTCTTACAAGGTTAGGCGACTTTATTTGGAGACAACCAATTCTAACTGTGAAAACAAGCACCAAGCACTCCAGCGCAGGGCAACTGGAGTGGATGATGCTGTGCAATGAGGCCTCCGATATACGAACCCGCACAAGTGAAACTTTCTTGAGAAATGGGAGTCGAAGGTTTAGTACCAGATTGTCTGGTAGGTAGCACTGCGCAAAGGTGGTGGTGGTGTGGAGAGAGGACGAAAACCCCGAGATGGACATCGGTGCTGAAGGCACAAGTTCGTGGCGTTCGGTATGTGGTATGTGATTTCCAGGGGAATAGTAGAACTCAAGCAGCTGTAGTTCTGTGAATTCAGGGGATTCCAGCTAGGCATCCACCGTGCAGGGCATGGTATGCTTGCTTAGGTAGCATGCCAGGATGCAGAGGCTTTGAACGGAGCCCTGGTGGGAGGAGATGATGGCTCTAGGGATTTCAAAATCATTGAAGAGAGATAGCTGACAAGAGTCGAGATTAAGGGGAACGGCGCACCATAGATGGCGCCACCGAATTGAGATGACTTGGGTGCGGCAGCAAACCTTGGTGGGGAGAAGCGAGATGATCTACCCAAGGATGGCGCCCGGGAGATCACTGATGCGGTCCACCCGAGATTCTATGGGTTCCTGGGATCCGGTGGGGGCGGGGTCGCCGCTTCTCCCCGCGCTGCCGGGTGCGGGATCTACAACAGGCGTCGCCGCTGGCAGGAGCCTCATCTTCTTGGCGCTGGGGTCAGCCGACTCCATTTTCCTCGAGGGCGTCGCGTCGCGCTCACGGATTTGAGCAGAGTAACGATTGACGAGCCTAGTTGTAGTGCGAGCGAAGAAGAAGGGGAGCTGGGGGTTTTCTGTAGGAGTGAGGAAGAAGGGGAGATGGGGTTTTCTGTAGGAGTGAGGTGAGGAATTTGGGGGTACGAGTGGAGTGAGCTGACGTGAGGTGGGTGGGAGCGAGGAGGAAGAAGAGCACCCGGGTTTTTTTGGGGGGGGGGCGGTGTGCTGGGTGTGGGTAGCGCCTCTCATTCAGTAAATATATGGGCTTTTGAATTGATTTTACTATTTACTAGTGTGGATGGGCAGTTTTGTCTTGGGACCCGAGAAACAATTAGTACTAGTATAGTGGAGACACTCTACAGCTACCCGGAAAAACAATTACTACTAGTACAGTGGAGACACTCTACCGCTTCTGGCTCCTCCTAGGTCATTGAAACGTCTCCCTCTACTGAATGCCGTTATACTTTTGGTCACCGACATGCGGGCCATGCAGGGTGCGGGCCCAAATGCCATCCACCAAATTAGAAGGCAGTATGCAGGCGGAGAGTCACCCCGGTTGTAGCGCGGCAGTAACGAGCCGTCGTATCACAAAACCCCACCTCCCCGCAGTCTAAGTTTGACGGACGAAGCAACCATCATTTCACTCTTCGCTGAATCCCCTTCTCCCTCACCGTCTTCAAGAAAGGCAACACTTGCATCTGCCACTGTTCTCTCTTCGAACGAAGGGAAGGTAAGCGGATCCATGATGTTGGTATATTTTCGTTCAGAGGAAAAAAAGAACTTTTGCAAAGCAGTAACCGATCCTCACTCTCTTTTTTGTTTCATTGTCATTGCGATTGTGTTTTCCTTTCAGTGGACTCCTAGTATTCGTCAGTTTCATGATGGACCAAGGAGAACCAGGCAAAGATCTGCCGATATTGGAGCAGACGCAGGAGGCTGATCCCCACGAGACAGAGAGCTCCAAGAAGATGGAGGCAACCACCGAGGCGACCCCAGATACTGAGATGGTCAACGCCCCGTTTGAGGTTACAGCCCCCGTGGCACTGCAGGAGCAGTTTTCCCCCTTCGAGGATGTGTCCCCCCCGCTGAGCTGCCCAAGGTGATTTTCTTCTTTGCCGATCTCGATTGTGGTTTTTCATCTAAGTATGTGGTGATTTTTTTAGAAAAGGAAGTATGTGGTGATTAATAATGTAAAATTTTATTAGCTTCGATGCCATGGTATACGTAGTGGTTTAAATAACTTGTGTTTCTTATATTGTAAAGTAATTCAGAATTTGTTTCTGTTTCAATTAGAGCCCTGATGCAGACAAGGATTATGTGGTTGTACATGTCACTCGCTATGAGGCAGACGACCTGAATATACGCACTTGGAAAACAGAGTTCTTAGGCTGTTGGATCCTGGAAGCCATTTGCGGTTATACCAATGAAGAGTTGTATTCCAGCCTCACTGTTGTCAGGCGTGTTGTCCAGGGTGTACTGAAGCACAAGAAGTTCAAAGCTACTCCTTCGTTTGTGAGGAATACTGTTCTTGTCAAGCTTACGCAGGAAGATGATGTGGCATGCCTCCACAAACAAGTTTATCAGTGGCAAGGCCACAAGGTTGTCTTCATGAAGGTTCACAGGATTGAGCTGCTGCGGGACGTCCTCGATGATGTTCATGGCAAGGTCCATCTTGTGTCGAGCCCAAATTAGATCGAGGCATGAAATAGTTGCCCAGCTAGTGTTTCATAGTAGTTTGGATTGTGTCTAATTATCCGAACCTTGCCTGTTATCGACCCCTCTGGGGCTAGTACTCTGTTTGAAACCGTCTATGGGAACTGCTACTACTTTTGTGTGCCCGTGAATCATGTGAGAACCATCGTAATTGTTGCCGAAACAGATGCGTCCTCACTAGTTTTTTCATGAATATGGCATGGTAAGACATAAGTTGTCACGGTTTATCATACGAGCAGTGTGTGTTTTGATGAAATAGAGCACTCATGCGAGAACCGTGCGCCGACGTATATATAAGTACTTGTAAACACTGTTGGTGGTACCCCACTTGTAAGCAGTTGTGCAAAACACGGCACATTGGCTCAGCTCGCTTCAACACTAGGCTATCGACCAGCTAACAATCAACAATCTGCTGTCTGACATATAAGCAACTATGTATCTTGTTACAATGGTTCATGCAGTTAATTGAGGCCACAATGTAATAAATTCCAAACGTTCACACGCTAGTCCAGCGCTCATGTGGAACACACACATTAAACTCATCTTCATAAAAAAACTTGAAAAGCATAAGTTAAGAAATTTTATACATCTCAATGATTCATAGAACATAACAAACATATACTAGTTCACAACCAAAGACAAAGTTGTGAGAAGGTTTACAAATCAGGAAAAAACAAGCAAGGCTTCTCTCTGAGCAAAGGGCCTCCCGGCAGGCTTAAATTTCCTAGAGTTCACTCTAGTTTTTTCTTGTTGCCACCATTCAGGGTTAGGTTCTCTCATTCTAGAATAACCAATTATAATTGTGGTCTCAGCTGGAATGCTGAATTGAACCGTGCAGTGTACTAACCAGCTGAAATGCTTGTGCATTCCACTAAATTTAAGCACCGCTATTTGCAGAAATAAGCAGACCACAATGCCTCTTGTCCGCGCACCTGTCCAAAAAACCGCCGCGCAGCCGTGCCAGCTAGTCCTTGGTCCATGGATGAACTGGTAGAAAGTGCATTCCGGAGTAGGATGCAGTTGTTTTCGCTCGTCCCTGCACTGCAATCTGGAAGTAAAACATACGAATCAGCTTCTTTTAGATTGCGTTGGTCATTCTACCTTAGTTACTACCAATGTAGGGATACCTTGAAGATGGGAGGTTAGACGACGGCAGCGAGGGATAGCCATCTCATTTTGCGCAGTTGTACTAAAACTGAGGTGTGTGCTTTTGATTGAGCGGATAGAAACGATACGAAGACAGACATCCCGAAACGATGTGGAGACAGACATCCCTGTTTGCGCAAATAAGAAATACGGTTATTTAAACAGTGACAGATATTACTACTTTCCCCCGTTTCCTCTTAGAACCAAGTCCTAGATTCATGCTACAGCTTTCCCACTTTCTTCCCTGTTTGAACCAACGCTTTGAGTCGACTGTATGAAATAGCTTTACTTCTAATCTACTACTACTACTATAATGCGGCAGTTTTGAAATTGGATTTACCACTCCATCTTCGGTTCTCCCGCCCAAACAAGCATTGGCTCAAAATCCACCGTTCGTTTCCCCTCTCATGCATATCACTGCCGTCCATCAAACAAAGGATGGCATGATCTGACGGCTAAGAGCTGCCGGATTCGCTCCCGCTCCTTGTGCACATGGCCGACTCTGCTCTACAATTAAACAAATAAAGAAGTCCCCGTTGAATCTGGATTGCACCTACTGAAGTTGAGAAATGTCTAGAAACTGCTGCCACCTCCTCACATGCAAGTACGACAAGTTGGCAAATGGCTAGCACATTTTGGTTCCATGTTGTCACCTGGGAAGTAAACACTCTACTACTAACTTATTTTTTTAGATTACTATAAAAATGGATTTTTCAGATGCCGCTATACTGCAAAGTTTACACTGATCACATAACATTGCATGGCTGATGCTAGCTAAAGTTTTATTCTGCTTCATCGAGAAATGTAACATTTTTATTATTCACAGAAAAAGTGTAATATTTTATTTCAGTCATACATAAGCTATACCTCAAGCTAATACAGGACATTAGTGTCTGTCAGAGCTAAATGACTTATTTAGTTGCAAAAAATAGTCCATAAACATGCATGTAAACCGTCAAACAAATCTGAAACTATACATTAGTGGAACCCATGAAACAACATATAATAAAACTACAACTTTTATCTTGTAATCAAATTCTTACTTGGAACTCAGTTTGATTTGTGCAAGTGATTTGCTTCTTATTTCAGAATAGTCCTTAGATCTTGCAAACAAACACACTATGATATCTACTCAAGATACGAGAACCCATTTCTCTCTCTAAAAAGACAGTATATGAGTATCTATCATACAGAACATACGTGCAAAGCACGTGCCTTAGTAGAAGCTAGGTGGCTTTGGAACAGCGGACGGAAGTAGAAAAGGATCCACACGAAGGGAGCTGGGGCAGTAGAGCAAGGCAGGTTTCGAAGGAATATATACCTGAGGGTTGTCGGCATGTCGCAAAGACGGCACCGGGAGGCCGCATCTTGGCCACAATACCGCAAGGAGGATGAAGGGGTCGGAGGCCCTCCCGAGCCGGCGCTCTCTCGGAGAGAACGACACGGCCGCCGATCGAGACGCGCGGGCAGCCGTTGGTCTCCTCCCTCGCCGCCGACGATAGCGTGAATGATGCACCTATACCCCTGCCCCGGTCGAGGTTGTCCGACCGGATCTGTGACCAGCCGTGAGCTGAGAGAGAGTGTGGCCACCTATGTGTTGCTTAGATCTGGAGAGCATGAGAGAGTGAACGAGAGGAATCCTAGTAAAGCAAGCGCTAAGGCTCCTGCTTTTATATATAGTGGAGAGATTTTGTTGTACCAGCTTCAAAAAAATGCGCTCCTACGTGTACCCGTGAGTGGGTGTGAGAGAACTAGTGCGTGCACCGCTTCTCTTCGTGAGAGTACAATATACTATGCCCAAAGAACGTTCGCCGCAAGAGTAATAGTACAAGTGTGTGATATGTGAGCTAAAATAAAATGTGTGCGCCGTCTTTTGTTTTTAAGAAGTTCTGAGGGTAGGGTGTGAAGAGCACATATGTGCGTGATGTCTACCTGCAGATAGACGATGGGTGGGACGTGCGAGTCTGTGAGAGGACTCGGGAGAGTCGTGACTTGTGAGGGTGCATGTGCGTGAGAGAGAGGGGGCACGTATCAATGCAATGCATGTGTCCGTAAATCATTATCCAACAAACGTTCGCCACAAGCCTTTTCCTGACGAACGCCGTAAGGACCGTTAGATCAGCATCCGACAGTGTCAGTTTTGCCATGTCATTTAACAGAACAGCCACTCCTCCTACACACAAATCTTCCACGTGAGTGTTAGGAACTGCCGTGTGCTCCCTCCGTTCTGAAATGCTGTGCATATAGCTTTATTGAAAATTCGAACCTCACAAACTTTTACCGAATTTTCGTGTACCAAATTGCACATGTAGAATACCATGTATATATCATTTCATTCATCTTCGAGAGGTAACTATAAAGTTGGGTGAGGAGTCTACAAAAAAACACCATCGTATCACCCGCAGCAATTTCAAGCATCCTTTAGTGTCGAGGAATATCATAGGAACTCTATATGATATGATTTTTATTGGATTTTTTCCTTTAGAGCCAATTGGTTCATAGGAATAGATTCATATACTCCACATTTCAAAGGAAATAAACATGATATCATTTCTATAGCTTTAGAGCCACTTGGTTCATATGAATGGATTCCTATACTCCCTTAATTTCAAAGGAAAATAAACATTAGCGTATATTAAATAGAAAAGTTCCTATGATATGAACCAAATTACATCTCTTTTCTAATCCCTCCTCACAGGAATTGAGAAACATGTCATCTCTAGATTCAATAGAAAAGTTCCTATGATGTGAACCAAATGACATCTCTTTTCCAATCCCTACTCATAGGAATTGAGATGCTCCATGTCATCTCTTTCCCTACAACTTCCATGTATACATCTTCTATTCCTAAATAGATAGTACAACCCACTAGTAGCTTTTTTCCAAAACATGCAACTATGGCACAAGAACTATATAGTGTGCCAATAACTTTGAAAGATGGTCGCTGGATGAAGCTAACCCGACAGTGCAGAGATAGGCAAATCCGAGCACTACTCGCCGTTGGATATCATCAACATTCCACCAGATCTGCCACATGTACAATTTAGAAGACTCCATGGTTGAACTTAAGCATAATGCACAAAGCACTTCTCCTTTGTTCTAGAATCTTCTGTATCATAATTGATTATTTTTTTCTAAATGAATTGCCATTATTTGTTTTTTACTTTATGATTTACTCCCTCCGTTCCAAAATAGATGACCCAACTTTGCACTAACTTTGTACAAAGTTAGTGCAAAGTTGGGTCATCTATTTTGGAACGGAGGGAGTACAATGCACAACCCCATGAATCTTAACATTTTTATAAAACTTATTGATTTTGAATGAGATGAACTATAAGAACTAAACGAACATCTACATCATGCATATATGACTCAAAGCTTTACATGCTATAGTTGTGTATTTATTCATAATTTGGTTGAAATCTCATGTGTTCAATACATGTGTACCTTACTAGTTTTGAGTAGAGTAGCAAATTTCACGCGGCCCCGGGTATATCAAAATGCAGGGCCCATGCATCATTGCCTTTCGGTCGAACCTACGTCCACAATTTTTTGTACGTACTATATCTCCACTGGTCCCCGAACCCAAAATGCTGCCTCGTTCCCGTAAAACCAAGCGGCCCACACATATTTGAGGCGTCGGCTCGAACTCGTTTACTACGACGTGGCCCCGCACGCCATAGTAATCCTACAAACCCTACCGCCGCACTCATCATCGGTTTTCTTCAAGAGGATGAGGGAGAAGCCGATTTGTAGTGGAGGCACTTTCAAAAAAAAGGATCTGTAGTGGAGACCCCTACCCTAGGGTGCCCTAGGTAGCTGCCGCACGCATCATTGTTTTCTCTTTTCTTTATGCTCTTGCGCCCTAGATTGCAATGATGGTTGCTTCATCTGCCCAGCTTAATGCGGGAAAGGTGGGGCTTTGTGATTTGACCCCTCGTCGCTCATTTTCTACTATTGCGGCGCTACGACCGGGGTGCCTCCAATTCCAACCGCTGCTCCGAACTGTAATTTGGTGCATCGCACGTGGAACAAGACGGTGGATGAGCCACATGTCGGCCAAAGGGGTCCTGCTAAGTGTGTCGCCATTTCATGTGCGGATTGACCCTGCTTGAGTTGCTACGCCAACACGACAGGAGCAGCCTACCACTTGGTTTTGCTCCTTGATGAATCCCGACTATATTGATCTAAAAAGATACATGCTGAACTACCCTCTCTGTCTCATTTTATTTTTATTTTTAGGCGTCTCGGTTTATAGGGCCTGCACGTAGTTCTAGGTCATCCATTTGACTAACTAAATATGAGCTACTATGTCACAAAAAGTATATCATTTGATTCTTAAGCGGATGTAGTTGTATTTAAAAGTCGAGGGCGGGGCTTTTCCTGCGCGGTAGGCGGCGGGGCAGTTCCGCCTAGTCGGTTCGACAGAGACACGAGAAGACGAGGGAGTAGGCTGCTGCAAACGTAGGGCTGTGTGATTTGACAGCGAGTTACTGCTGGACAGGTGGGGCCCCATGATTTGACTTGCCATTATCATTTTAACTGCGGCGCTACGACCGGCGTGAGTCTCCCAGATTCCTGACCACCTCCATATAGGTGCCTCTCCCAATGCTCCACCATGTAGTAGAGGCTGGCTCTTGCATGAGAGCCCACTTCTCCACTTTTTCCTTTCCTCTCTTTCCTCCACATATGCAAAAATGCCATGTAAAGCGCACTATTGTACTTACTTTTACTTGCTCCTACAGGTGCTTAAGCTTGCCATATAGGCATAAAGTGTGATGTGGCAAGTTAATCAAGAAGAGAGAGACTAGTTTGGTGACCCAAGGAAGAAATGGTGCTTGGCGCGTGTACCTAGGTGAAAAGACAATTTTGAGTCTATAGCTAATTAAATGAAGCAAACTTAGCAACACCATTTCATTGGAAGAGGTCACTCCTTGGCAAATGCAATAAATACACGGGCTTAGCACCGTTTCTTCCTTGAGTATGAAGAAAGAGATAGAGAGGACTAAAAAAATACACTTATAGCCAACCTTGTTGTAGTATGAGTGACTAAGTGATGACTATGTATGACATGCCAACATCAGATAGCCTAACGCACCGTGTTAAATCTCCAAGGGCGCAACCGCGCGAGCGATGTGACGGTCGTGGTAGGCGCGACCATGATACGGGCTGCTGACAGCCCTTGGATCTGAGATCAAACGGTCGCATGCTAAGTTGCTGAAAATTTGCAGAATAACCCTCCAGGATAGGGTATTCACCCATAGGTCTTGAATGACGCCATGCAACTGTTCGATCTCAAATCCAAGGGCTCTCGGAAGGCCGTATCATGGGAGAATGGAAAGCCACTACCCTGTCGTTCGCATGCTGGCAGTTCGCTCCTACTCGTCCCCGCACGTCCTTCAATTCTACGGCGGTTCGCTCCTAGTCGTCTCGTCCATTCACATTACGATAGTTCCACTAATCCTAACCCTCCTCCCAAATCCATGGCGTCCCAAATCTCCACGATCGACGGTGAGTACAAGGTTAGAACCATCACCGGCAATGAGTTCGACGTCATCTATACCCGTTCTTCTGCGACGGTGAAAGGATGCCTTTCTCGCTTCAGACGCATGTTCGAAAACTCAGATGATGAGTGGGTCGCTGGGCTAGATGTTAAGTACACCACAGTCCTGGGACGAGAGAAGGATCTAAAGGACGAAGAGAGGAAGAAGCCCGCCGTGATCCAGGTTTGCGTACATAACGTTTGCTTGGACTACCACATATGCCATGCCCACGTTGAGTGCCAGGATTTTAACAACTTCCTCAAGGACAAAACAGTGAAATTCATTACTGTAGACTTTACGAACGACGAAGAAGTCCTGGGTCGGACATGCCTCGTTGTAGGCAACCCCTTCGACCTCCAGAAGAATCGGCTGGTGCCCTCTCGTCAGCCTTCAATGCTGACCCTGGCAGGAGCCATGGTTCATCCTTCGTACGGTAAACTGGAGAAACCTCCATACACGTTTCATTGTCATGCATGGCAGCAGAATGTACTAGATATAGACCACATCCACTACGATGCAATGGATGGCTATCTTTGTTTCAATATCTACAAGGGTTGGATGAAGAGCAACATCCAAGTGTGCGGTTCAACCAAAGAAGTATCGGCCAAGAGGAATAGGGACAAGGACGAAGTCGAGGATGTGGACGAGGACGAGGAGTCCGAGTAAGGTGGCAGTGTCGTTGCTCATGGTGGTTCTAAACTTCTAATGCAGTGTCTACTGGATTAGTTGCATAGTTTAATTTCATGTGTGCTTAGTTTAATTTGAGGGGTGTGTTGTGCTGAGCCCCCAGCAGAACTATGTTATGTTTGTTCTCGTCACTTTAACTCTTCAGTATGTACATACTACTAGTATTACTTTAATAGAATTTAGCAGCCCAATTAAGCACGTACTAGCTTTTTTAATAGTACTATATGCATAATTTGGAGACGACCGCTCTCTATATGTACCACCTTTTTTTAACTTCAATTTTTGCTCCATGGCGCAATCCATCGATAGTACTACTGTACAAAAGTATACATTTTTTAAAAGGCTAGAGTACTATTCATCACATATATAGCCAGTTAAATTCTCAACCTAGAACGACGTGCATGCCATGTAGTAAACCGATATGGAGGAAGTACAGTAAAAATGAGATGATTTTACTGAGCGATCTGTGGGGGAGCATCGCCTGTCATGCGGCCCCACGTGTCATGATGTACCAAGGCGATGCGCGTGTCCCTCTTGAGGCAGAAACAATACTAGTACGTGGTTTGAGATGATGGTGAACTGAAGTGTGAAATAATGGTTGCTTCGTCCGTCTGGGAAAGTGCGGCATTGTCATTTGACGTCTCATTGCTCATTACTACTACTGGGCCGGTACGAGGGGGGTGCGTCCCCCCTGCTGTTCTGCACTGTTATTTGGTGCTTGACACGTCGACCCGGTTGCTATATGTCCCACATGTCGGCGACAGGAAGTACATAATTCATGAAAGGGAGCGTTGACGGAGGAGTATACTACAGAATTCATGAAAGGGAGCGACTTAGTTTTGGAAAAATTTGTTTTTATGGAGTACGTACCCACTAGGGTTTATAGGGCTCATCTAAAAAACATTCGTTTTTCCGTTTGATAAGTCTCAATTCTACTATACTAGTAGTAGTACCATTACATGTTGGATTTCGAGGTGCGTTAGATCACCCGATGCAAGCAGTGTCAAGAGGAAACTAACCAATGCATGTACAAGTTCATGGAAATTTAGTGGTCATTCATGCATTCGTTCTAATTAATGCCTCGGTAAACATAACTTCTTGAGAAAAATGAGCGTACTAATTACTTGTGCAAACTACGAAATTAATTCAACCACTCACCGTCTACCTTGGTTGGAGAGATTTTGAAATTGAGCCATAAACTGGAAAGGAGGGAGTAGTAACTTTTGTCTCGATTACTATTTGTGGCCTTGTATAGATGCAAAATGTATTTTTTTATAGTGCCCTTGTATAATTAAATGGAGGGAGTACTAACCAAAGTGTGTAGTAGGTACGAGGAGTAAACGGAGGGAGTAGTAAAATTTTCTCCTCGTGCTACGAGCCACCACGCGCGTGAGCGAGGGAGCGGGCGTAAGGCGTAGTAAGCAAGCTTCACCTCATCTTGCGAGCCACCGCGCCCGTGGGCGGGGGAGACGGCGTACTAAGCAAGCTTCTCCTCGTTCTGCGAGTTGACGGGACACATCAAAAGTACTCCAGGGTATAGAGCCTTGCCTCTAAGGTAGGCCCCACATGGTTTATCTCTTTTTTAATTTAACATAACGCGTCAAGTCGCAATTTGTTTGCTCACCCGTGGTAGACGATCCTCCCTCCACCAAGTGCACAACCAGTACACGTGCCAAATTACCACGTGGGCTGCCTTTTTCGTACAGAAATGAGCTCCACCGTGTACTCGCGCCGGTGTGGTTGGGAAAGAGACGGGAGTACATGCGCCATGCGTGCACCTCTTCTCTTCGTGCACGTCCCCGACCTACGTGGGTGTGTGTAGAGAGATTCAAACCTAGACATAATGCGTCGTCCATCCCCATGCCTCCGTCCAGTCCGACCACCAGTCACCACTACGCCCCACTCCTCCTCACCTTATATCTCATCTTTCTCCCTCCATTTTTATATACAAGGGGCCACTATCAAAATTACAATTTGTAGATATACAAGGCCACTAACACTAATCGATGCAATATTAATGGTGTTTGCCTCGTGGTACTAGCAAAGGAGGACACTAATTATCCCTTGCATGCATGTGGGAGTTTGTAAAAAAAATGCATCTTGATGTTCCGTGCAATGCACGGGCATCTTGCTAGTCCATGAAAACAACACATGGCAAAATTCCACGGCGAACAAGGGATTTGAATCTATTGGGAGGGGCTGTTTGGATCTTGCCTGGGGTATCCAAAATATTGGCGACCCTCTTGTCCACCGGTGCCTTTGCCACCGATGAACGAGGAATGGCTCGGGTGCTCATGCTATCATGCATCCTCCAGCGCGCACGTTGGAGACGAGCTCACACGAGCTGTGTTTTTTGTCCCACAACGCCGCCCGAGCCGCCCGCAGACCGACCGGCGACCTGCAAAATTACGCCATCCAACCGTAGCCGCACACATTATGACAGCAACTCAACCAACCAGACGAAATTCACGCAAACACGTAGACAAACTGATATTTCATATAAACAATGACGGAAATCATATAAAATACCGGATTTTCATACAAACATGACGGATTTCATTACATTCAAATGAACTACGCGGTGCTAGTTCTGGACAGCACAAGTATATAATACCTGGCCTAAATGGTCGCTCGCCGATCGATTTGTGTTCCTCATGTCCGGCAGCACGATCATCGGACTGCCGGGAGCCCCGGAGGTATATGCTTCAGTGCAAAGGACGGCTCGCTTCCCCACTGCCCAACTGATATCATTGGCTGGTGCCGAAGATGATGGTGGCCGGCGCCGGTTCGAGTTCATCACCGGCCACTACTTCGCCATGGCCGGGATCGGCTTGAGTTCATCCTAACATCCCCTCTTCCGTGGAGCCCATGCGGGGTCGACGAAGGTCCTCGCAAAAAAGGATCCAGCAAGACACCTGCTGTGTACGCTGGCGTCGCCTCCGCGGTGGCCTTCATAGGACCCAAGCGGCGGCAACCTCCCGTGTTCTACTTCTCCTCGATGATGGCGGCGGACGCGGAGACGCTGGCCACCGACTCGTCGCTCTCCGCGCACCCGGCTTCTGTCGCTGCTTGCATGGCGCGGCCGCCGTCATGGGAGTCTCGGCCACAGAAACGGGAGACGCGGTACGAGGCGGCGGCGTGGACAGCAGCAACGACGCCCGGGTGCCACTCCTCGTCAAGCTGGCCTGGAGCGGCGAGTTGCTGAACCACGTGCCGGCTTGGGGCGGCAACTGGCTCCATCGGGCATGGGGAGGGAGGTGGATCAGCGAGCTGCATAGCTCGTATCCGGCGGGCTACCTAGCCGGCTTGGATGCGGAATAACTACTCTTCGTAAGCCATTGTAAGAGTGGACAAAATGGTGGAGGAGATAGGGGAGCGGCGGAGGTGTGCGATTCTTAGCCGGTGTTTGGCCTCGTTTAAATAGGAGATTAAATAGATGGCAGACGGGAGGAGCTCGGCCGACGTTGCGTTTAACGCCGGCCCGGTCATGAACGGACGTGTGTCCACAGTGGGTGTCTCAGCTTCCACACGGGTGGGTTTCATGGAGGCGTTTGAATGCGGCACGGAGGCGTGTTCAGCCGGGCGTGCCGCGAGTGGCTCCCTCGACTCTGATCTAGGACACCGCGCCATTCTTCCACTGACATGTGGGCTCTTTGGTTGCATGGCATGCATGTCAGTGACCCAACACAGGCAGCGCACAGCAGATGAACCTTTGGTGGGCCAGGGCGGTCAGAAGCGGTCATTTCATAAACCGATGACTGTTCATTGAGTGTGACGTCATCTTTTTCATGTAGATAAGCCTACTATGTTCACAGCCCGTTCGATATGTTGTGATTCATAAAGACCGCTGCAAACAGCAATGTTCTTCTTATCACAGATAAGATTGATTAATACATGTAACAATCCATGTCCTTAACAAAGGGTGCATGCACGTATAGGTTGAACATGTGTCTTGCGTCGTGTGCTGTGTGAATGCAGGCGTGCGAGTGTTGCGTGCGTGCAAGGGTACATTTCAATGTTGCATGCATGGGTGCGTACATGCATGTGTTCGTGAGTGCATGTGTACGTGTCAGTGTTGCACACCAGCATGCGTGCGTGTGTACGTGTCAGTGTGGCACGCCTACATGCGTGCGTGCATGTGTACGTGCGGGGTGAGGCTACACGTCAGTCGACTGACTTTTTCATCTCTAGTCATTAGATTTTCCAGCCGTTGGATACGAAATCAAGGGCCTCCAGTTTATCATCAAACTCCACCCCCCTGAGCCGCCACCCACCAGCGGTCGAACCGCCAGCCCCCGCCGCTCGCCGAGCTTTTTCTCCGAAACCACTCCCCACCGCCGGTCCGCCACCGCACCGGCCTTCCCTCTAGCCTCCCCCCCCGCGCCCGCCGAGCTTTTTCTCCGAGGATCCCCACCCCACCACCCAATGAATGCCCCCCAACCGCTGGTGACTGCCAACTAGAGGTCTCACGACTTCGAATACCCACCGACCACTAATATATTACCATTTCTGTCCTTCATATACGCACTGATGGGTGGGCCCTATGGTAATGTGCACTGCTGAATGTGGACCGTTTGACTGGTCAATTGATCATGTTATCAACAAATTACGGAGCTGTATGGTGAGCCAGTGACCGTATGGTCACCCTAAAATGTACTCCTATTTTATTAACACAGTACAGACTCAAACTACCATTTCTTTCTTTCATATACGGGCTGACAGGTGGGCCCCATAGTTACGCGCCTCGATGGTGCAACACTAGTTGCACCATGTGGAACGTTTGACTGGTCAATTGATTATGTCATCAACAAATTACGGAGTTGTACGGGTGAGCCAGGGACCGTATAATCATGATATGTGTTTGTTTAACACGGTACAGACGCAAGGGCTCATATATACACGCAAGCACTCACCGCTATAAGCGCACACATGCGAACCCTACCCCTATGAGCACCTTCGACAGAGTGGGCCAGCATATATGATCTTGAGATTTTACGAAGTCACCATAGGTGCCTCGTAGTCGAGTGGAACGTCTCCTCCCACTAAACGTACGTCGCCGGAAAATACTGAAATTAACACAAGATAAATTCCAGCACCGGGACTTTAACCTTGGTGGGCTTGAGAAACCACTGTCCTCTAACCATCCAACCACATGTTCGTTAGCACGACAAAATGCATGTGGTGACCGTGATGAGCTTATTCTGAAGTCCAGTGACCATATCGTGCTTTCGCTTCAAATACAATGACCGTAAGTGTCGTCAACAAAATACGGAGCACACATCAAATGCAAAGTCCGTCAATGTCATCAACAAAATATGGAGACATATCGTGAGCTAGATACCGTTGTACTATTGTATATGCTTATTTTCTTAGTGTCCGATTGCGTTTGTGGTGTGGTGGGCACATCATTTCTAGTTGTGGTGGGTCAACATGAAGACTCATGGGTCGGTTCCATCCTGCGCCACATATAGGTTGGACCGAGACGTGTTATACGAAGACCCATGTGGAGGACTCGGCGTACAACACGAAGCTACCAGAGTCACGGAGGACTCTATCCCCACTGGTGATAAGCCGACTATATATGATTTGTAACCCTAGGCCCTTAGTATGTTCTACAAGCTTGGGGGCTAGTTCGTCGATAGTATACACACACGCACAATGCCTGGTATTCACGTGTACTTTGTACACACCCCTATCACTAATATACAGTACCAGGAGTATGCTCTTTCTTCAACTGCAATTGAATTCTACCATGTGCATGTGTTTATTTCATATTATCGATCCATAGAGTGAGAGTGGTTTGAAATACAAGCAATGGATGCTTTTGCAATTTATATATAAACATTAATTAATGCACTCCATGTTGTTAGTGTGAAGCACTTTATACATTTGTCACTTGCATGGATACATTCCAAATTGCTAGCTACAAAATAGAATACATGTCGAATTCAACATAAAGGGGGTTTTGAAGATTCGAATTCATAGGAAGTGCATTCATCTATTTGAACCCGAGATAATGGCATTTGTAAATCAGATGTAAAAGGGGGCATCAATCTTTGTTGTGAGTTTGAACATGCTATATATATTCATATGCATATCTAACTTTTTTTTGCAATCAAGGAGATTATATCTGGAACAATGCATGAACTGAGGAAAGTTGCATATTTTTTAATATATACCCGTGTACAATGTATATTCAAATGTACCCCCTCCATTCCAAAATAATCGTAGCTTTAGGATTTTCAAGAGTAAAGATTTGTGAAGTTTGACAAATCCTGAAAGTTCATTTCAAGAGAACCGAAAACATTAGTGCTTCTGCTCCCAAATATTGAACAAAGCACCAAATAGGCCTCTGGTCACCCGAAACCGCGCGAGACTAATGTTTTGGTGGTAGGAAATTACTGTCCTGACTCTGGCCCGTGTAGCCTATCGGCCCGATGTCCAAAGGTCTAAACCGGGGTAGGTTTGTAACTTCACCAAGACGCCAGAGAAGCATTCATACGCCATGGGCGCCTACCCATGCGCTCGGCTGAAATCTATCCCGCCCACATTTGGGACACCTGACATGACTGTCCTACACCCAACCCGCAATATGTCTGAAATTTTAGATGGGGGAAAGTTTGTAACTTTCCCCAAATTTCAAACAAGCGCGTCTCAAACCGAAACATTGTTCCCCCTTAGTTCCCCCTTCCCTCCGTTTCCCCATTCATACTCCGTGGGCGCGAAAACGCCCTCTCCACCAGCCGCGAAACCCCAGCCTCCTCCGTCCTCCACACCGTAGAGGCCAATGCACCGCCGCCCTCCTCCATCACACTGGAGCCGGTACCCTGACGTCATCGTCCAACGCAACCGCAACCGCAACACCCTCAAGGACTTAGCAGTTGAAGCCGAGGCAGAGCTGCCTCCACGACACCGACGCCGACATGCACCGTACCAGAACCACTCTGACCACGCCGTCCTGCGCCTCACTGTTGCGGCTCCACTGTCGCAATCGTCCACCGCACCGGAGCTGTTCCTGCTACGCCATCGTTTGCCACCTCGGATCTGCTTCCCCGTTGCCGACGGACGGCCACCGCACCACACTCAACAACTTGGCCATGGGTTCGGCCAAGGCTGCACCATCCTCCACAACTTCTGGTTTCCGGCGAACAACAAGAAGATCGTTGGAAAAATGGAAGGAGGACACAGCACTGCCAGCAGAAAGAGGTACTCCTCTTCCCTTATTCATGCAAATCTTATGTCTCCGCTCACACCATATTCATCCCATGAAAGAAACTAGTTGAGCGCTTCTTACTGCATCTTCTTCGTGATACTAAATGCACAAGGTTTCCTCCCTTTTACTATTTCACCTTTGCTAGAGGTCAGTAGCCCGCCTGAATTTCAATTTAGGGTCAGTTGAACCGCAATTAAAAGAAGTAGCACCCGCTTAGGCGCGTGGAGCACCTAGTCCGCCTGTTCCCCAAGGAAGCGGCGCATCGGTGTCTATCATAGGGGTGTGGGGAGCAGGAGCTGCTTGCGCCGATCTGGAGGTCGGCGGGGCTTGAATGGATGGCCGGGGGCGGTGCCAAGCACGGCGGTGCGGTGAGGTCGAGGGGAGGGCGCAGGCAGGGGAGGAATACTGGGTCGGTGGTCACTGGCGTTTCGAGGAAGATCGTCAACACTGACTCGCTAGAGGTAGATGAAGGCGATCTGCCCGTTCTTTGTACATCGGATGGTGCAGAAAAAATGGACTGACCTATTTCCTTTCAGTCGACTGTTATTTTCATAGAATCCTGTAGTAATTTAGTGTGCCATGCATGTTGTAGAGCTATCATATGTCTCCCATCATTTATTTCTCACTGACCTGCTATTTGATACCTTTACACTGTACGAATTGTGCACACACTTCACCCATACTCACACTATTGTTTTTTATGCATGGGTATTTCAGACTCTGACGCAGTGTTGATGAATGCAGAAAAGAAAAGACAGAAGTCGCTCCAGTGTAATTCGAAGATAAGCACTAAGTGTTCCAGCGCTCTAACGGGTGCAGTGTCAGCAGTTGGAGATAGTAAACGTAGCTCTGCAGTTGATGATCTCAATTGCCACATAAAACCATCCCAGGTGCTTGCTTTAACTTCACGCTGTCAAATGTGGTTGCATGTTGCCTATGGTGTCTAGCTTCTATTGCTTCCAATTTGGTTAAATTGCATCTGCTTACTTTACACATTATACCTTTGATAATGACATGCCTTCCTGTTTTTGATACATACTACATATGTCTATTAACCATGTTCATACATCAAACTAATGCTCTTTTGTATCCCTCGTCAATCACTTATGATGAGACAGTCACCCGGGTGGGTTTCTGTGAGACGCCATACTCGTTTAAAGAGTGCAGTGTCATCCTCCTGACATGATTCTCAAGAAACAGCAAGGCTAAATGAAGATAGTCAACGTAGCTCTCTAGTTGATCACCGCAATTCCCCCACACCACCATCGCAGGTGCTTGCTCTTACTTGGCAGTGTGATATGTAGTTTTCGTCTTACATGAAACTAGTGTTCGTCGGTATCATGCATCAATGAGTTCTGAAGAGCAAATTTTATTCCTTTTTCTTGTGGCTTTGACTTGACAAGGCAAAATCAAGAAAGAGGAAGGAAAAGAGTAAGGAAGGCGATGATGGTGGTCCTCTACAGCAACGTAAACGGAGCATCTGTACCGATTCTCCTTGTACTGATAGTGCATTACAAGGTCCAAGTCTCCGCTCCCCTACTCCACCATCCAAGGTGCTTGCTCTAACTTGGCATTGTGATATCTGGATGCATGTTGCATATGATGTCTAGCTCGTATTGCTCCTAATTAGTGTAAAATGCATCTGCTTAGCTTACACATGATACATGTGAATATGACACCCTTTCCTGTTTTTGGTACATACTATATCTTATGATAAGGCACCTTTAAGTCGCCACTGTGATATTGCTTGTGTCTTGCATATGATTTCTAGCATGTACTGCTTCTAATTTGTTGAAACGCCATATAGTTTGAACTTGGCAGAGTGATATTGGTTGCATCTTTCATATGGTGTCTAGCTTGCAGTGCTTCTAATTTGTTGAAATGCCTTCTGCTTAGTTACCACATCATAGGTGTGAATATGTCACACCATCCTATTTTTCATACATATTCCATCCTCGCATCATGTGTTTGCCTTTCATCCGAGTAGTGTTCGTTAGTATCATGCATGAATGAGTTCCGAAGAGTGAATTTTATTCCTTTTTCTTATCGGTTTGACTTCACAATGCAAAATCATTACAGCTGAAGGAAATTAGTCCAGCAGTGGATGATGGTGGTCCTTCGGATCAACTCAAACAAGGGGTCTCTACAGATTCTACTCCGCCATCCTCCCAACAAGATTCGCAAGACAACACAAGGCTGGACAGTCAACGTAGCTGTGTAGATGATGAGCACATCTCCCCTACTCCACCATCATAGGTGCTTGCTCTAACTTGACACTATTATATGTGGTTGCATGTTGCGTATGATGTCTAGCTTGTATTGCTTCTAACTTGAATTGCATCTGCTTACTTTACACATAATGCCCGTGAATATGACACATGTTCCTGTTTCTGGAACATACGTGTACATGATGAGAACATCTCCCCTACTCCACCATCACAGGTGCTTGCTCTTACTTGGAACTGTTATACGTGGTTGCGTTTTCCGTATGATGTCTAGTTTGTATTGCTTCTGAGTATGTTGAATTGCATCTGCGTAGCTTACAACTTATACCTGCAACGATCACTTACCCATAAGACACATTTAACTTGGGACTGTGATGTAGGTTGCATCTTGCATTGTCTTCTAGCTTGTACTGCTTCTAATTTCTTGAAATGGCACTTACTACGAGACATTTTTTACCTGATAGAGTGATATTGGTTGCATGTTCATATGGTGCCTAGCTTTCATTTCTTCTAATTTTGATGAAATGCCCTCCGCTTACTGTTTTTTCATACATATTCCATCCTCCTATCGTACATGTGAATATGAAACGCTATCTTTTTTTGTATATATTCCATCCTCCTATCCTGCGCTTGCCTTACATCAAAGTAGTGTTCTTCTGTATCATGCATCAACCAGTTATGCAGAGCTAATTTTATTCATCTTCTTATGATTTTGACTTCATAAGGCAATATCAGAAAATAGGAAGGAAAAGAGTAAGTTAGGGGATGTTGGTGGTCCTCCGCACCGACGCAAACAAAGACTCTCTAGATTTTCCACTGCTACTGCTAATGAAGTTGAAGTCCCAAGTCTACATGATGAGTTCATCTCCCGTACTCCACCATCGCAGGTGCTTGCTCTAAGTTGACAGTGTGATAACTGGTTTCATGTTGCATATGTTTTCTAGCCTGTATTTCTTCTATTTTGATTAAATTGCACCTGCTGAGTTTATACATTATACATGTGCATATGACATGGCTTTCTGTGTCTAGAATACACTGCATCTATCTATCATACCATGTTCTTACATCAAAGTACAGCTGTTGTGTATCCCGCATCAGTCACTCATGATTGGACGCTTTTAACATGGCAGTTTGATAGTGGTTGCATCTTGCACTGATTTCTACGTTGTACTGCTTCTAATTTTTCGAATTGCCACTTATGATAAGACACTTTTAACTTGGCAGAGTAATATTGGTTGCATCTTTCATATGGTGTCTAGCTTGCATTACTTCTATTTTCTTGAAAATCCTTCTGCTTAGTTTGCACATCGTAGATGTGAATATGTCATGCCGTCCTATTTTTCTTACATATTCCATCCTCATACGGTTGTCTTACATCAAAGTATTGCTTGTCTGTATCATGCATCAATGAGTTCTGAAGAGTGATTTTATTCTTTTGTGTTGTGGGTATAGCTTGACATGGCAAAGTCAAAAAAGAGCAAGGAAAATAATATAGTAGGGAGTGCTTTTACTCATCGGGTGAAACCGAAAAGGTTCTGCCATCGAGATTCTGCTGGTACTTATAGTGCAGTAGAAGATCCAAGTCCACCGGCTAAATCTACAAACACAGTATCACCTGCTCCACTAGCTGCAGCATCCGCTTCAACTGTACCATCATCTCAGCCAGTTACTCGTTCATTTTCTCCGAAACTGGCCAGTTCCCAAGCTGCCTTCACACCTAACACTACTTCCGAAGCACTACAGACACAACAGGACTTGGTAAGATCAGATGAACCTCATGAGCATCAACACCAAGACGGTACCTGACCGAGTCAAGTTGCAGTTGCATGCTCCTTTATATGTACTCTCACAGTTTGATGTACACTAACACTTTCCATATTCGTTGTTGAACTAGCACCACGGCGCAAGCGGAAACAGACATCAGGGATAATGCTTGACAGATTAACAAAATCTAAAGGAGGAAGAATGGAGATCCATTTTGAGGCAGGCTTAAAAAGGCCACGTGATGCTACAGAGTCAGCCAAGTTAGTATCAGAGGCAGCCGTTGCCGTTTGGTGTCATGCACATATCCTCCCAACGTGGATCCAGTACAGGAATGAGAAAGACAATACCCAGTTTAACACCTTCCTTGACCATTTATCCGTAAGTAATGTTATTCATCACAATTAGTAATATTGTCTTGCTCTGTCCCATACTTTCTAGCTTCCTCCTAATAAGACTCACATTCTTTTTTCAACAGATGAGGTTCATGTTGGATCCGAAAGATGATGCAACTAGACAAGCATGCACTCATGTTTTTCAGTCTGCTCTGCGACAGTATCGGTACCACCTTAGAAAATCTCTCTTTGAAGGCAAGGCTAACAATCAAATCGCCCAAACATCTCCAGTGGAATATATTACAGATGAAGACTGGATAGCCCTCGTTAAACACTGGTCTGATCCAAAGTATCAAGTAGGCTATATGTATTTGATCAGACCACATATTGAACTTGTATTTATGTATGTGCCTTACAAGTGTATCTTCTTCTAGGCTAACTGTTTGAAGAAAAAAACCAACCGTTTTAAAGTGAAATTCCAACAAACCACAGGATCTCGTAGCTATATTGCACACTGCGAGGCTCTTGTAAATAGCTGCTACTTCCTTCTTCTTTTTGTGCCATATTATCGTATCTATATTGACTTGTTCCAAATACAGAGGAAATCCCCTGTGGACCAAAAAGAACCTGAACCGAATGCAGTGCAAATCTTCAAGGATTGCCACACCAGCAAGATGAAGGGCATGAGCACACCAGTTCAAGCCGCTGTTGTAAGTCCTTACTCCTCCTGCCTTGAACTGATTGGTAATGTGGTGTGTTCATTTAACTACTTGGTTTGTAGCCAATGTCAGTTACTCTATTCACTTTTATTCATAGTTGTCTTAACGTATCATTTCACCTTACATGGTTTAAAAGAGATGAAGGATATTCTTTTGGTCTTGATCTGTAATCTAGTTGTTATGTTCACATGCGCACACAATGATAAAATAGCCTGTTTGTTTTATATCTGTTTGCCCATGATATGAATGATGTCATACTGTGTTCATCCTACTTTAAACTATGTCTCTTTATCCTTAGATGTCAACAAATGTGAGGAAATAGACAATACAGTAGGCATGCTACATGGAGATATGTTCCGAAAGTGATTTTATTATGTAGTTGGCACTACAATACATGCTAATGTATTATAGTAGTTCACCAAAATAAGTTATGTATAAACATTTAACCTACTTTGCTTGTTTTTATCTCATTAGTAACTTATCTGGTACACTAATCTACAAGTTCAACCTTTCAGGAAGCTATGGAACAAATGATTGAACAGCCACAACCACCTGAAGGTGATGAGGCTACTACAGGCACAATGTCACCTCTTGCTGCAGTGCGTCGGTATCTCTCCACGAACAGTGCAAAAAGCACCTTCCTGCGTAATTCTGGGTTGGTTGTCAGGGTAACCTCATACAAATCGCCTACTGAACAAAATCTTCCTGCTAGACAGAGTGATATATCTGTGCTCCAGACACAAGTCCAATCCCTAATGGACGTTGTTTCGGAAACAAGAATAGTGGTCGAGAAATGTCATCAAGATATGAATGATTTTGAAAACAGACTATTAGACATTCGCTTCGTTGTTCAAGAGCAATGGCGGAAAAAGGTGGAGATCGTGCTGCTCCATCAGATTCTATAGCCTGAAACATTAGCACTCAGGTCAAATGATCTGTGCTTCTATACATCTGATGGTGCTTTTATATGGAAGGACTGTAAACTTTATGCCAACAGGCCTTTTGTTGTATAGTTGGAATTTATTTTGGTGTGATACAACATTTATGATGCTGCCTCAGGCTGCAGTAATTACGACGCTATTTTTGTATAGTGTAGGTTTATCTTAGTAATGTATTCGGCCGAAAGCTTCGTAGGAGCCCAACATGCCAACATTCGTCGGGCCCATTCCAATTGGGCTAAAAACGATTATGGGCCAAAATTGGCATGTAGCCCACTAAAAATATCTGGTCCTAAATCAGCATAAGCTTTCATATTTTTCTGGTAGGCCTATGCCCATAGTGGGCCTTTAACAGGCCTAAACATAATTTGGGCCCTCAGTAAAAATAGGCCATTTACAAGTGTAAATATCTCGAGCCCATAAAATACATGGGCCTTTAATAGACCGAAAGTGAGATTGGGCCCTGATTGTGCCAAATAACCCACTGGACTTTAACAGGCCGAAATTCGGACGGGCCGTAAATGCGCCGACCTAATACACGGGCCTTTAACAGGCCGGATCTTCGGCCGGGCTAGATTATCGTTATTTTTATATGGGTCGTTAATGGGCCCGATATGACGTTGGGCCACATATGGCCCATGGTTTACGTCCGACGTTAACAGGCCGAAAATGACAACAGGCCGAAAGTGGCCCAAAGCTATAGTGGGCCTCTAACAGGCCGAATGTCATACATGGACGAATATGACCCAAATCCTTCACGGTCGTTTATGGGACGAAAGTTTTGATGGCCTATAAATGGGCCCAAATGAAGCCAGACCTTTAACAGGCCAGAAATACACCGGACCGTAATTCGGCCCAATTACTTAGCGAACTGTTAACGGGCCATAAGTGACCATGGGCCGTGTTGATGACAAGTTTAGGACAGGCCATTGATGGGCCGATTTGATAGAGAATGTTGGGCCCTTAGCTGGGTCGGCCCATTATGGTCGACAGAATGTTGTGGGCCTTTAGCTAGGCCGGCCCATTGTGGTCCACAAAATGTTGTGGGCCTTTAGCTGGGCCGGCCCATTATGGTCTGCAAAATCGTGTGGGCCTTTAGCTGGGCCGGCCCATTATGGTCCGCTAAATTTGTGGGCCTTTAGCTGGGCCGGCCCATTATGGTCCGCTAAATCTTATGGGCCTTCGGTTGGGCCGACCCATTTAATCTTTTTGGGCCACTTTTGGGCCAGTCCACGTGTCAACATATCATAGGCCCATCTCGACCGTTGGATGAGTGACACCTATGCCAACGCAGAGCTGACACGTGGATCCGCAGCCAATGAGAATTTTACACGTGGAAAATCGGCATTGGTCGTGGCTATTAACGGGTTATCGGATCCAAAATCCGACCCGATAGCTTAACGGCATTCCGTTACGGTGGATGCCACGTGTCGGTCACCCTTGATGAAAGCACTTCTGTGATGCGCGATTTATCGTCATGGAAGTAGACACTTCCGTGATGATAATTTTGGCAATGTCATGGAACACTTCTACGATAGCACAGGTATGACTATCTTGATTCTGTCATAAATTTGTCATGGATGTACATGCATGACAGAAAACGCGACCTACTGTGACAAATACGTATCATCACGGAAGTGTATTTTTTTTGTAGTGCGTGGAGCGGCAGGCAATAAACGGTTCGAAATTATGACCGGATGGACGTGATGTCATGTTGTAAAAGTTGTCAGCATATTAGACTTGTGTATTATTATGTTCTCTCTACGGTTGTGTGTGGTGTGTGTTACAGGTCCGGACACGATCAATTCGTCCGAAGAATAGTTTGGAGTTCGGAAGGAGTGCAATAACGAAGATAGCACTACGCGCCGGATACCTTGTCATTGAAGCCAGGTTCAGGGGCTACTGAGGGAGTCCTGGACTAAGTGGTCCTCGGGCATCCGGCGTGTTGGCTATGGGCCGGACTGATGGGCTGTGAAGATACAAAGACCGAAGACTGTACCCGTGTACGGATAGGACTCTCCTTGGCGTGGAAGGAAATCTTGGCGACAAAATATGTAGATTCCCTCCTTTGTAACCGACCTTGTGTAACCATAGATCCTCCTAGTGTCTATATAAACCGTAGGACTTAGTCTGGATAGGAGATTCATGATCATAGCCATACAAGCTAGACCTCTAGGGTTTAGCCATTACGATCTCGAGGTAGATCAACTCTTGTAATACTCGTATTCATCAATGTCAATCAAGCAGGATGTAGGGTATTGCCTCCATAGAGAGGGCCCAAACCTGGGTAAACATCGTGTCCCTTGTCTCTTGTTACCATCGACCTTATACGCACAGTTCGGGACCCCCTACCCGAGATCTGCCGGTTTTGACACCGACAGGGATCCCTCTCCGGTGGCCATCTTCATCATCCCGGTGTTCTCCATGAAGAGGAGGGAGTAGTTCACCCTCGGGGCTGAGGGTATGTACCAGTAGCTACGTGTTTGATCTCTCTCGTGTTCTTGATTTCACATGATCTTGATGTATCGCGAGCTTTTCTATTATAGTTGGATCTTATGATGTTTCTCCCCCTCTACTCTCTTGGAATGGATTGAGTTTTCCCTTTGAAGTTATCTTATCGGATTGAGTCTTTAAGTAATTGAGAACACTTGATGTATGTCATGCACATGCTTATCTATGGTGACAATGGGATATCATGTGATCCACTTGATGTATGTTTTGGTGATCAACTTGCGAGTTCCGTGACCTCGTGAACTTATGCATAGGGGTTGGCACACGTTTTCGTCTTGACTCTCCGGTAGAATCTTTGGGGAACTCTTTGAAGTTCTTTGTGGTGGTTGAATAGATGAATATGAGATTGTGTGATGCATATCGTATAATCATACCCACAGATACTTGAAGTGACATTGGAGTGTCTAGGTGACATTAGAGTTTTGGTTGATTTGTGTCTTAAGGTGTTACTCTAGTACGAACTCTAGGATAGATTGAACGGAAAGAATAGCTTCATGTTATTTTACTATGGACTCTTGAATAGATCAATCAGGAAGGATAACTTTGAGGTGGTTTCGTACCCTACCATAATCTCTTTGTCTGTTCTTCGCTATTAGTGACTTTTGAGTGACTCTTTGTTGCATGTTGAGGGATAGTTATTATTGTTGTTGAGAGAACTTGCACTAGTGAAGGTATGAACCCTAGGCCTTGTTTCCTAGCATTGCAATACCATTTACACTCACTTTTATCACTTGCTACCTTTCTGTTTTTATATTTTCAAATTACAAATACCCATATCTACCATCCATATTGCACTTGTATCACCATCTCTTTGCCTAACTAGTGCACCTATACAATTATCCATTGTATTGGGTGTGTTGGGGACACCATAGACTCTTTGTTATTTGCTTGCAGGGTTGTTTGAGAGAGACCATCTTCATCCTACGCCTCCCATGGATTGATAAACCTCAGGTCATCCACTTGAGGGAAATTTGATACAAGAAGAAGGTTGTGTAGTAGACATCACCCCCACCTTGTCCTAGTTTCCCCTCTTTATGTTTGATGACTCCATCAACGTGATCGACGTCTAGGCCTCGACACCGCACATCACCCCCCCTTAGTTTTACGACTCTGCAGAGTTATTATCGAGTGCGAGGGTGATACCTCATCAACACTTATGATGTTAACCCGGTAGTGTAGCTATTCGGTCGTGGTCATCGAGGGTGTTTCCTCCTTCACCACTCCCGATAACGACTCTGTAGTGCAACCCCTCAAGTGTGGACCATCGAGGGTGATTCCTCCAAAGTCTACCTTGACGGTTACATCGAGTGGGAATCCATTGAGGGTGATTCCTCGTGAATCCCCCTTGCTGTTTCGGACACACGGTTACTTTGACTTACCACAGAACCATGATGACATCGGGTTGGCCCCGATGGGTACCCGCTAGTTTTGTGAATTCAGGTTGACCTTGAGGGTACCCGAGAGATATGTGGCACAGCCGGCCATTCTTAGCCCTTGCCGTAAGTCCACGAGACGGGGCGACGGGGTCACATGATCGTGAGTCTCTGCTCGTTACCGCGCACTACCATGACACTAACGGTTTGGATATTTGATCCAAATAGGCCTCTGGCCTTTTTCACACTAACCACCACGTGGGAATAATTATGGGCACTCTGCGTCGTATGTATCAGCTGAAAGCTCAAGGACGTCAGCGATGGAGCCGCGCGCACCGGATTGGACTGCGTAAGCACCTGCCTTATTTCAGGAGGTAGCTAGGTCTGCTCACCGGCCGCCCACGCAATTGCAGGACTGCAAGGGGCAATGGGCCCAAGACCCATGCGCGCTTAGGATGTAGACCGGCATGCTGGCCTCTTTGTTGTGCCTATCTAGGATTGTGGTGTGTTGATCGGCCGAGGCCGTTCATGACCTGATGGTGTGTCCGGCCGGAGTTGTTTGAGCATGTTGGGTAAGTTGGTGCACCCCTGCAGGGAAGTATTCTATCTACTCGAATAGCCTTGTCCATGGTAAAGACGCTCGGAGTTGTATCCTGGTCGATACAACTAGAACTGGATACTAAATGATGAGGGATGTTATGGATATCTGGCTCCGGGATTGCTTTCTCGTAGGGAGTCGAGAAAGGATCTCTGGGCTCTAATGTTACAACATGTTTGGTAAATATAAACTGATATTCTATACTCTTCTGAATGCTACAAGATGCTTGGAGCTGCTTGAAGATGCTAGTCTTCGATAGGCTAGGCTTTCCCCTTCTCCTCTGGCATTTTGCAGTTCAGTCCATAGATACAGCCCATTCCTTTGATAAAGATGCATACCTAGTTTAGATCCGATGTAAGTCTTGCGAGTACTTTGGATGAGTACTCACGGTTTCTTTGCTACCTCTTTTCCCCTTTTCTGTTCTACCCGGTTGTTGCGACCACATGATGGATCCCAGGAGCCAGATGCCACCACCAATGACTACTACTACGTTGAGGGTGCCTACTACTACGTGGAGAACGATGACGACCAGGAGTACTTAGGAGGCTCCCAGGCAAGAGGCTTTTGCGCTAGCCATTTTAAGGCAAACTTGTTTAACTCATGTCTGTACTCAGATAATGTTGCTTCTGCTGAATCGTTTGTATTCGATCTTATGTGTTCGATCCCTCGAGGCTCCTGGCTTGTAATATAAAGCTTGTATTATTTTAATTTGTGTCTAGAGTTGTGTTGTGATATCTTCTCATGAGTCCCTGATCTTGATCGTACACATTTGCGTGTATGATTAGTGTACGATTGAATCGGGGGCGTCAAAAGTTTTAACATAGTTTGTTTTAATGGATCATGGTCTAGTTGGTATTCCACCTTTAAATGTATAATTAACAAGAATGGTGGAAATTTTAGCTTTCGGTATCTTTCTTTTATTTGTCACAATATCTTTCATATACGTAGCATAAGGAGACATTTTCAAAATATCAGTCAAACGCAAGCGCAAAAAGATAGGTCTAAGAATTTCAAAAAAGTGCTCAAATTCTTCGTCATCCTTTTTCTTGGATGGTTTAGGGGGAAAGGGCATGGGTTTCTGAACCCATGGTTCTCTTTCTTTACCATGTTTCCAAGCAATGAAGTCTCTCTTATCATATATATTATTCTTAGGTTGTGGATTATCGAGATCAATAGCAGCTTCCATCTCCACGTCATTATGATTACTAGGTTGAGCATCAACATGAACCTCATCATTAACATTATCACTAGGCTCATGTTCATCACCAGATTGTGTTTCAGCATCCGAAATAGAAATATCATTTGGATTCTCAGGTGTGTCTATAACTGGTTCACTAGACGCATGCAAAGTCTTGTCATCTTTCTTTTTCTTTTTATTACTAGGAGGACTAGGTGCATCAGTGTTAACTCTCTGGGAATATTGCTCAATTCTTTTAGGATGGCCCTCAGGATACAAAGGTTCCTGAGTCATTTTACCACCTCTAGTCATAACTCTCAACATGATCATTCATCTTATTATTCATTTCATTCAGCAGATCATTTTGTGCTTTGAGAACTTGTCCTACTTGAGTTTTTACCATAGAAGCATGTTTACTTACAATCTTGAGATCATTAGCAGTTCTACATATATAATCACCCAAGCGTTCAAGCATATAAGCATTTTGTTTCAATTGTCTACTAACATATGCATTGAAGTTTTCTTGTTTTCCAATAAAGTTATCAAATTCATCCAACCATTGAGTAGCAGATTTATTATGAGGAATATCACCTTCATCAAATCTATAGAGAGAATTTACCTCTAGTACCTATGTCGGGGTATTGAGACCATGTATTTCTTCAATAGGTGGTAAATTCTTAACATATTCTGCTTTAATACCCTTTTCTTTCATAGATTTCTTTGCCTCTTGCATATCTTCAGGACTGAGAAATGAAATACCTCTCTTCTTCAGAGTTGGCTTAGGAGGTGGTTCAGGAAGAGTCCAATCATTATCATTACTCAATATATTTTTCAATAGTACTTTAGCTTGTTCAACAGTTCGTTCCTTGAAAACAGGACAAGCACAACTATCTAGGTGGTCCCTAGAAGAATCGGTTAGTCCATTATAAAAGATATCAAGTATTTCATTTTTCTTGAGAGGATGATCAGGCAAAGCATTAAGTAATTGGAGAAGCCCCCCCCCCAGCTTGTGGGAGACTCTCTTCTTCAATTTCCACAAAGTTAAATATTTCGTGTAAAGCAGCTTGTTTCTTATGAGCAGGAAAATATTTTTCAGAGAAGTAATAAATCATATGCTTGGGACTACACAAACAACTAGGAGCAAGATAATTATACCATATCTTAGCATCACACTTTAGTAAATAGGAAACAACTTAAGAATATAGTAATAGTGAATTTTTTCCTCATGGGAAAATAGGGTGCCTATGTCATTCAATTTAGTAAGATGTTCCACAACAGTGTCAGGACCCCGATTCCAAGTCACATCGATCTAGCCGGTAACACCTCATATCACTTTGCGGCCTCACGCACGGTATCCCACGGGTGTCACCTTACCATCGCCCGGGACCGTTTGCGCCTTTTGTCTCACGTATATGATAGTGTCGCTAGCATCCATATGACAGAGAACCCGGGCCGACATGGCTAGTCGTGAACCCAACGCGGCACAGACCTATGGAGACAGGCATACATGAATCACATCGAGCATGTCGGTCATCAGCGAGTGATTCCGGGCTGTAGCACTGGGCTAACAGGACTCCGGGGAACCCAGGCTATAGCAGGCTAGGCAGGACTCCGGATGTCACCGCGTGACATTTCCCCGAAGGGACAGACATAGGAACAACGTGAAACACATGCCAGCCAGTCAAGTGTCCTGAGCAGTAGTGCTGGGCTAGCAGGACTCCGGTGAACCGGGCTGTAGCGGACTACTATGGCTCAAGGAACACTAGACTACATTTCCCCATAAGAAAGGCTGCCAAGGATAAACAACTAGATTGTCGGATCCCACTCATACCAAGCATTTCAATCATACATACAATATGCCCGATATGAGTACATACAACATGGCATCACAACAAAATTTTACAACTCAAGTACTTTATTTAAAGGCTCCAGAGAGCCATTCATAACATGTTCATACAGATAGGGGTCACATGACCCGACACTCAAGTCATACAATCATACAAGCACATGCGGAAGCAACTAGTCTGAGTACAGACACTAGAAAGAAAGAAGGCTTCTCGAAGCCTGTCTATCTACATAGGGCCCTCTATGGCCAGGATCACCACCTGGGTGGCTAGTCACTCGTCGACGTCAAGGTCTACGTAGAACCCATCGGAGGGGGTGGTGTTGTCGTCTGAGAACAGTAATTAAGAAAACATGAGTACAAAGGTACTTTGCAGGTCTTACAACAGAACCTACTATACATGCTCATTCTCAAGAAGGTGGTGGGGTTATTGCAGCAAGCCAGCTTTGACTCTTGGCTAAGCTATCCTACGGAACTCCACTAGTAAAATAGTTTCGCACACGAGTCCACTACTCACCAACACAATACTCCACCGGGGATCCTCTCTCATCATCCTACGAGAGGGCCATCCTCGGTACTCACACTTATTTGAGTCTTTTAGTACTAACCATTAACTTGTCTATGAACTGTATAGGCAACCAAGTAGTCCTTTACCGCGGACGCGGCTATTCGAATAGTTTTATACCCTGTAGGGGTGTACTTCGTCACACATGTTTCCACCACTTAGCGTCTGCACACGACATGTGCTTGGCAGACTTCAAGCGAAAACCGATGTGGGTGTAGACCACGACCTGACTAACCTCACAAGTCTCCAGTCCAGGTTTATCGCCTATTCAGGTTCCATTCGCAAGGAAATCCGGCCGGGGTGTCCTCAACGGCCCCAAACGATGTGTACAGAGTCCCGAGACGCCAAACGGGCACCCGGCATACCCGGCCACAGTGTATCTACCGCAACATAGCCCACCCCTAGGGTCAGCGCTACGCACGGCCGCCAACACATAACCTACAAACACCAGAAACTAGTTGCAACTCCTGGACAGAGGGCGAGAGGGGTCAGTAAGTCGAGCGGGGTCATATTTCAGGGCCCAGTGTGTGGTAGTAGCTGAATCTTAAATCATGCATACAGATCTTAGTTCTTATGGACGGTCTCAATGAAACAACCCACCATGTACTCCTACATGGCCTCTCATAGATACCTTTACCAAAACATGTTCAACACATCCCTCACATTACCGACATAATCATATCACTCTAGCCCATCACCCAGATGAACCAGACCTGACACAACTCTAAGCATAGCAGTCATAGCAAGGTAGGAATCACATGCATGGCTCAATCAACTCCTACACATGCTAGTGGGTTCATCTAGTTACTGTGACAATGACAGGTCATGCAGAGGATAAGGGTTCAACTACTGTAGCACACAGCAGTTTGAATCGCATTGTCTTAATGCAGTAAACAAGAGCAGAAGCGAGAACATGGGTTTGTATCGGAATGATCAATGGGTTGCTTGCCTGTTGTAGAGGTAGTAGGGTAGTGCCCTTCAGACGGATACTCGGGGTTATCCTCGGAGGCAGAACCTACCACGAAAGACACACCGAACATAATCAACACATGGCAATATGCAACAATATGATGCATTCTATGACATGGCAAGATGAAAATGTCTTGGCCTAATGCAAGCTAAAACAGAAGGGGATGAACTCATTTGAATCAAAGATTAAAATATTAGCTCATTAAACATGGCCTTATTAGTGCATTACCTTATTCTACTTAAAAAGCAAGGTTAACTTGTTTTGTCATGCATGAAACCATTACAGATGGATAGATTGAATTTTTCTGATCATTTTTCATATATAAATCTTTGCATTTGGAGCTATGGTTGATTTTCTATGATTTTTAGAAGTTTTGGATATTTTCTGGAATTTCCTATATAAGAATAATTCTAGTAATTGAATTAATGCATCAGCATGACATAGGTGTGTCGTCAGCGGTCAACTGGGTCGGCCAGGTTAAACCTGACTAGTGGGCCTCTCTGTCAGTGTCACAACTAGTTAACAGAATTAGATTAACACTAATTAGCTGTCAGTGGGGTCTGGGCCCACATGTCAGTGTCTAAACTAATTAGAATTAGTTAAAACTAATATTAAACTGATTAGCAGACCGGCCCCACCTATCATAGACCCAGGGGGTCTACCTGGGCCCGCACAGGGGTCAAACTGAGTCAAACTCACTGGCGGCTTGACGCCGGCGATGACAGACGTGGCGGAGGGGCTCGGCTTTGCGTCTCCGACGACCGAATCGATGGCGGAGAGCAGCTACGTGATGCGGGGAGCGAGCCGCGTCGTTTGATGGAGAAAGTGGAGCTCGGGGAGGCTTGGAACGACGCTGGCAACAACCTTGGTGGTCGCCGGAGTTCGGGCGTGGATGAACCCGACGCTACGGGGCACGGCGAGACGTGGGGAGTGGTGCGTTTGGCTCCTGGGATTCGAGCTTACGCGCCTGTGGCCACGGCGGCGACATGGCCGGCGGAGCCAAGCTCTCGGCCTCGATGGCAGAGGGGGTTGGAGGACGCGGACGAGCGCGGGGAGAGGGGGAAACGGTGGCGGAGCTCACAGCGGTTGCAGGGGAGTGATCGGTGAGCTCGGGGAAGGGCTGGAGCGAGCGGGGCGGCGAGGGGGATCTCCGATGGCCAGAGTTGAGAACGAGCTCGGTGCAGCGTCTCCGGGGTTAGCAAGCGCACGGGGCTCGGCCTACTTGATGCAGTCGACGACGGCGGAGCTTCCTGGCATGTCGGGGCAGCAAATGGACGGCGGTGGCTGCGGTGAAGCTTGTTGGCGGCGACGGCTGCGCTCGGCGGGAAGAGGGGGAGAGAGCTTGAGAGGGAGAGAGGCCACGCGGAGAGTGGGAAGAAAGAGAGGGGGGCGTGGGGGTCGGCGTGGCACTCCTAGACGCCTCCAGGGCATCGGCGGAAGCAGGAGGTGGCCGACGTGTGGCCGCGGGCGCCGGCCACGCGCTCCTCGTCCTCCTGGCGGGAGGAGGAGGACGACTGGCAAGGCCAGTCGACTGGGCCGAGCCAGGTGGGCTGGTGGGCTGCGCCTGGTAAGTTTCTCGCTCTCTCTCTCCTTTTTCTTGTTTGCTTTCTTTTATCTATTTTTTGCAACTGTTGGGCTTTATTAAAAATACCTAGACATCTTTAAAAATCCTAAAAATAATCAGGGGCTCTGTTTAGATTATTCCCAACAGCCCACACTTATTTCCAGAATTATTTGAGCATTTAGATTATTTTATAGCATTTAAATGCCCAAATTCAAATACTTATGATTTAATTCAGAAAATCCAGAATGTCCTAGAAAAGAGTGCACCATTTTTGCCAGGGGTTTTAGCCCAATCCAGAAATGATGAACATTTTGTGAAGGGCATTTTGGGTTCATTGAAAATAATTTTAGTAAACCCTAGTTATTTCCAGGGGGTGCTGGGGGTTCTGTCTTCCCCATTTCAAATTTAAGGGAATTTAAATATGATGCACACTCTAATGCTTGAACTAGCTAGGGTGTGACAACTCACCCCCACTCAAAAGAATCTCGTCCTGAGATTTAGGATCCTCCGGAAAGAAGGTGGGGTACTCGAGTCGAAGACGATCCTCCCTTTCCCAAGTGGCTTCTTTCTCGGAATGGTGTGACCTTTGAACCTTGAGAAACTTGATATTATGACATCGAGTGGTACGCTCGGCTTGATCAAGGATACGAACGGGATATTCCCAATATGAGAGGTTATCTTGTAGATCAAGCGTTTCGTGGTCCACTCCACGGATAGGATCCGCGAAGCAACGCCTGAGTTGAGAAACGTGGAAGACATCGTGAATTCTGGAAAGATGCGAAGGTAGTTCCAATTGGTAGGCAACTTCTCCTCGTTTGGAAAGAATGCGAAAGGGTCCGATGTAACGCGGAGCTAATTTGCCTTTGATACCGAAACGATGGGTTCCCTTTAGCGGAGTAACCCGAAGGTAAGCCTTCTCGCCGAATTCATAAGTCATAGGCTTATGTTTACGATCATATTGACTCCTTTGACGAGATTGGGCTGTTTTCAATTTCTCACGAATAACGTGAACCTGTTCTTCTGCTTCCTGAATCATATCCGGGCCAAAGAGTTGTCTTTCCCCGGTTTCTGACCAGTTAAGAGGCGTTCGACATTTTCGTCCATAGAGAACTTCGAAAGGAGCCTTGCCCAAGCTAGCTTGATAACTATTGTTGTAAGCAAACTCCGCGAATGGAAGGCATTTCTCCCAACCCATTCCGAACGAGATGACAGAGGCTCAGAGCTTATCTTCCAGAATTTGATTGACTCGTTCTACTTGACCACTTGATTGAGGATGGAAGGCGGTGCTAAAAGAGAGACGACTTCCCATAGCATTTTGGAAATTTCCCAAAATTGAGAGGTGAAAAGACTCCCACGGTCTGAGTTAATTTCCAATGGAACACCATGAAGAGACACTATTCGGGAGATGTACAGGTCAGCTAGCTGGCTAGCGGTGATACTCTCGCGAACAGGTAGGAAATGGGCTACTTTGGAAAGACGGTCGATCACGACGAAGATGGCAGTATTCCCTCTCTTGGTCCTGGGAAACCCAGTGATGAAATCCTTACAGATTTTATCCCATTTCCACTGGGGAATAGCCAAAGGTTGAAGGGTGCCAGTAGGCCGTTGATGCTCTACTTTAACATGACGACAAACGTCGCAATTACCAATGTATTGAGTGATTTCTCTTTTCATCCTAGTCCACCAAAACCTCTGGCGTAGGTCTTGATGCATTTTAGTACTACTGGGATGAATGGTGAGAGGGGATTCATGAGCTTCCTTAAGGATCAACTGGCGTAGATGTTGTTTCTTGGGAACCACCAAACGGTTCTCGAAGAAAACATCACCCCGCTTATCCATGGAAAAACATTTAGCAACTCCGCTAGCAATGTTTTCCTTAAGCCGGGATATGCCCTTATCACGCTTCTGGGCAGCTATGATTTGATCCATAAGAGTAGGCTTCGCCACCAGGGTGGATAGAAAACCTCGAGGAACAATGTGAAGATTAAGCTTACAAAATTCCTCATGGAGAAGTGGTTGACTTTGTTGTAACATCATGTTGTTACAATAGGACTTATGACTTAGTGCATCAGCCATGACATTGGCTTTGCCCGGGGTGTAAGTTATTCCTAAGTCGTAATCCGAGATCAACTCGACCCAACATCTTTGCCTGAGATTCAAATCTGGTTGAGTGAAGATATATTTCAAACTTTGGTGATCGGTGAAGATCTCGCAACGATTACCGAGGAGGTAATGTCGCCAAGTTTTAAGTGCATGGACTACAGCTGCAAGCTCTAGATCATGTCTGGGATAATTTTCCTCATGTGGATGTAATTGCCTTGAAGCATAGGCAATTACCTGATGATCTTGCATGAGTATGCAACCTAGTCCTTGTCGCGAGGCGTCGCAACAGATAATAAAGTCCTTTGAGAAATCTGGTGGTACCAGTACGGGAGCAGATGTCAGGCGTCTTTTCAGTTCCTGAAAGCTGAACTCGCATTGTGGAGTCCACTCGAACTTTTTATCTTTCTTGAGGAGTTCAGTTAGAGGTTTAGCAACCTTGGAGAAATTCTCGATGAAGCGGCGGCAATAGCTCACTAAGCCAAGGAAACTCCAAACTTGCTTGACCGTCTCAGGTGGAGTCCAATCAAGGACGGCTTGAACTCGCTCAGGATTGACAACAATACCCTTACCATAGATTACATGGCCTAGATAGGTCACTTCTGGCAACCAAAATTCACACTTGGAGAATTTGGCATAAAGGCGATGCTCTCAAAGTTTCATCAATACCAGCCTTAGATGTTCGACATGTTCCTCTTCATTCTTGGAGTAGATGAGTATGTCATAGAGGTATACTACGACGAATTTATCCAAGTACTCCATGAAGACCGAGTTCATTAACCAAGAGAAGGTAGCTGGGGCATTGGTTAAACCGAAGGACATAACGGTGTACTCGTATTGGCCATAACGAGTAACAAAAGCCGTTTTCGGAATGTCCTCGTTTCTGATTTTGATTTGATGGTAGCCCAACCTCAAATCCATCTTGGAGAAGACTGAGGATCCAGTGAGCTGATCATACAGATCGTTGATCCTGGGAAGCGGATACTTGTTCTTGATGGTGACCAAGTTGACAGGTCGGTAATCTACAACCATTCAATCCGTTCCATATTGCTTCTTGACGAAGAGGACGGGGCAAGCCCAAGGAGAGGAACTAGGACGAATGAAACCCTTTTTCAAGGACTCATCGAGTTGGTTCTTAAGCTCGGCTAGTTCTAAGGGTGCCATCTTGTAGGGTTTTCTAGAAATTGGAACGGTTCCTGGAACAAGGTCTATCACAAACTCGACATCCCTGTCAGGTGGAACACCTGGCAGTTCTTCTGGAAAGACATCCGGAAAGTATCTGACTACCGGAACATCTTCAAGGTCTGGAAGGGGGTTGGCATTTAGGGAGTAAAGCTGGCGCTTGGCCACTCGAGTTAAGACATTGACCGTCCTGCCCAATGGGTGAGTATGTTGAATGGTCCTAGTGGCACAATCAATCTTAGCATAATGAGCTGACATCCAGTCCATACCCAAGATGATGTTTATGTCCGAGGACTTGAGAGCTATTAAGGATGCGATGAAGACAAGTCTATCGACAAGAATTTCGTTCCCATGGCTTACTCTAGAAGTTTGCCATCTAGAGCCAGGGGTTTGAATTTCCATGGTAGAGGGCATGTCACAGAATGTCGTGTTATGCAATCGAGCATGGTTCTCGGATATGAATGAATGAGATGCTCCAGTATCGAAAAGAACAGATGCCGGATGGCAATTAACAAGGAGCGTACCAAGGACGACGTTAGGATCCTCATGAGCCTCCTCGGCTGAAACATAGTTGACATGGCCACGGGCAGTGGTGACCGGCTTGGCATAGAATGTCTTTCCCGCGGGCTTACCACGGCCAACGGACTTTCCAGTTTGACTGGGGTTGTTGTTTTGGGGACACTCTCGGGTATAGTGACCCGACTCTCCACACTTGAAGCATGTCACCACATTGGGGCATGGAGCAGCATTAGCAGCGGGGCCACCATAGGGCTTCGGCAGTGCAAACTGCTGGTTGGGACGAGGCGCCTCAAAGGATTGCCTCGGGATGAACCTAGGTGGCAGTGCCGTGCTTGGGATCCACACCCGGCGCTTCTGAGCTCCAGAGCCGGATGAATAGCCAAAATCACGTGAGTGCTTGCGTGAAGCGTCATAATCAGTCTGGCCTGTCTCAGCACTGATGGCTTTATTGACCAGCTTCTGAAAGGAGGTGCACTCGTGCAGACGAAGATCGCGGCGAAGCTCAGGGCTGAGTCCCTTGCGGAACCTTGCCTGCTTCTTAGCGTCGGTAGATACCTCTTCGGGAGCATAACGTGCCAGATTCCCAAATTCACGACTATATGCATCCACAGTCAGTCTTCCTTGGGTGAAATTGCAGAACTCCTCCCTCTTGCGATCCATGAGACCTTCCGGAATGTGATGCTCACGGAAGGCCTCACTAAATTCAGCCCAAGTAGTAATTTGGCCGACCGGGCGCATAGCTTCGAAGTTTTCCCACCAGAGGCTTGGAGGGCCTTCGAGGTGATAGGCAGCATAAGTAACCTTGTCGGCTTCGGCTACATTGGCAGAACGCAGCTTGTGGGTAATGCTGCAAAGCCAGTCATCCGCGTCGAGGGGTTCGACGGAATGGTTAAACTTTGGTGGGTACAGCTTGATAAAGTCATTGATTGACACCAAGTCATTTCGTGGGTGGCGTGCAGTGTTCTGCTCAATCCGCTCTAGCAGGCGGTTAGTCTCACGCTTGTTTCTTTCCGCCTCCAGCATCACTTCGGCCAGAGAGGGCGGGTGAGGCAGATTTTCACCCCTAGCTGCACTGGCTTCCCCCTGCTCCGGGGCAGCAGGGTTGCTGCGGGTGTTGACCATCCTAGGAGAAAACAAGACAACGGTTTAGATAAGGATGGCTCAAACTTAGCAAGGAAGTGCATAATGTAATGGATAACACAAAATGCAGAGATGTTCATTCGTATGTCATGGTAATATAAAACTGCCATATATATACCAACGGTCATACACATCATACATAGTTTAGTACAAGCCCAGGCTATAGTACAACTATGATTGAAGACGTTACATCTCATCGGAGGCATTCCAAGCTCCTATACATTATTTGTCTACACCTTCGGAATTGATTACACACAAAGTCATATCCCACAAGTCACGTAGGGCAGTGGAGATACAACTATTACAATACTAGTGATACTACTACTAACTCAGACAGCTCCGTAGTAGTCCTCATAGAAGTCACCTCCATAGCCTGGAAGTTCCATGTGATCATCCGGGAACAGACGGTCATGAGGAGCCTGTGGACCATAGGGGCTAGGATGAGGTCTTGGACCAACAAACGGTGGCCTGCGGGGACCACGGGGTGGGGTGATGCCTCCCACATCACGCTAATCCACCATGTCTGGCAGAGCAGATCTCACAGGATACAGATCCCTTGTATCCATACATCCAGCTTGCACCTCAGGTGCAAACCGAGCCAATGTGGCCCAATGATCAGCACGGGTATTGAAAAGCTCCAGCCTCAAGGCCTGATTCTCTCGGTCCTTATCTTCGAGCATCTCGGTAGTGGTACGAGTTAATGAGTCCTCCTGAGTGGAGTCAGCATAGATAGCCTGAAGATACCCTTGCGCTCCCGGAAGTGAAGCTGGCATGTAACGGAAGTCGGTGTTCCGAAGCAGGCCAGTACGGACTCGCATGATGGTCATCATGGAATAGGTAGCATCCTGCACAGCCATCTCAACAGTAACCCCGAGTCCATAGGAACAGTGAAGGGGCTCGGTAGATCCAGGATAAGAAGGAAATATCCTGACGATGCAGAAATATTGGCTTTGATTAAAGTCTCGGAATTGCTCTTCGACGGTGTATTCGGGATACCAACGGTAACCCGTCTCGATCATTACCCGGACTAACATAGCAGCATGACCGGGCACGTCGAGGCACCGGGTCAGGCGAACCACTTGGTTTTGAACACGGTTGGCCATCTGAAAGCACAACCACAATGTAAAGACATTAGAATTTCTAGGGAAAATTGGACAGCATAACAGCTGTAAATGCTCAGAAAAAGATTTGAGACATCCACAACAGTTTGCAATACCACTCAACAACATCATATCAAGGTTCTGATTCAATTAGCAACATACTAAAATAGTAGAAACTGAACTGGGGCTTGTAACAACAATCCTATAAGCTACTACGGATTAGTAACACGTGAACCTGATAGAAGAAGAGAGCCTAGTCCTTAACCCACGTTGAATGAGAAGAGAATGACTCAGATCAGAGGACATAAGGTAAAGGAGTAAAATAGCCTTACGTTCCCTTCCACAATCAATTCCCCTACATATAACTAAAGCATTTCTAGACTCGACATCGACCAGTTTGGCTCAACGAACCTACAGGCAGTCCGGCTCTGATGCCAACGCTGTCAGGACCCCGATTCCAAGTCACATCGATCTACCCGGTAACACCTCATATCACTTTGCGGCCTCACGCACGGTATCCCACGGGTGTCGCCTTACCATGGCACGGGACCGGTTGCGCCTTTTGGCTCACGTATATGATAGTGTCGCTAGCATCCATATGACAGAGAACCCGGGTCGACATGGCCAGTCGTGAACCCAACGCGGCACAAACCTATGGAGACAGGCATACATGAATCACATCGAGCATGTCGGTCATCAGCGAGTGATTCCAGGCTGTAGCACTGGGCTAACAGGACTCCGGGGAACCCGGGCTGTAGCAGGCTAGGCAGGACTCCGGATGTCACCACGTGACATTTCCCCGAAGGGACAGACATAGGAACGACGTGAAACACATGCCGGCTAGTTAAGTGTCCTGAGCAGTAGTGCTGGGCTAGCAGGACTCCGGTGAACCGGGCTGTAGCGGACTACTATGGCTCGAGGAACACTAGACTACATTTCCCCATAAGAAAGGCTGCCAAGGATAAACAACTAGATTGTCGGATCCCACTCATACCAAGCATTTCAATCATACATACAATATGCCCGATATGAGTACATACAACATGGCATCACAACAAAACTCTACAACTCAAGTACTTTATTTAAAGGCTCCAGAGAGCCATACATAACATGTTCATACAGATAGGGGTCACATGACCCGACACTCAAGTCATACAATCATACAAGCACATGCGGAAGCAACTAGTCTGAGTACAGACACTAGAAAGAAAGAAGGCTTCTCGAAGCCTCTCTATCTACATAGGGCCCTCCATGGCCAGGATCACCACCTGGGTGGCTAGTCACTCGTCGACGTCAAGGTCTACGTAGAACCCATCGGAGGGGGCGGTGTTGTCGTCCGAAAATAGTAATTAAGCAAACATGAGTACAAAGGTACTCAGCAAGTCCTACAGTAGAACCTACTATACGTGCTCATTCTCAAGAAGGTGGTGGGGTTATTGCAGCAAGCCAGCTTTGACTCTTGGCTAAGCTATCCTACGGAACTCCACTAGTAAAATAGTTTTCGCACACGAGTCCACTACTCACCAACACAATACTCCACCGGGGATCCTCTCTCGTCATCCTACCAGAGGGCCATCCTCGGTACTCACACTTATCTTGAGTCTTTTAGTAGTAACCATTAACTTGTCTATGAACTGTATAGGCAACCAAGTAGTCCTTTACCGCGGACGCAGCTATTCGAATAGTTTTATACCCTGCAGGGGTGTACTTCGTCACACATGTTTCCCCCACTTAGCGTCTACACACGACATGTGCTCGGCAGACTTCAAGCGAAAACCAACATGGGTGTAGACCACGACCTGACTAACCTCACAAGTCTCTAGTCCAGGTTTATCGCCTATTCAGGTTCCATCTGCAAGGAAATCCGGCTGGGGTGTCCTCAATGGACCCAAATGATGTGTACAGAGTCCCGAGACGCCAAACGGGCGCCCGGCATACCCAGCCACAGTGTATCTACTGCAACATAGCCCACCCCTAGGGTCAGCGCTACGCACGGCCGCCAACACATAACCTACAAACACCAGAAACTAGTTGCAACTCCTGGACAGAGGGCGAGAGGGGTCAGTAAGTCGAGCGGGGTCATATTTCAGGGCCCAATGTGTGGTAGTAGCTGAATCTTAAATCACGCATACAGATCTCAGTTCTTATGGACGGTCTCAATGAAACAACCCACCATGTACTCCTACATGGCCTCTCATCGATACCTTTACCAAAACATGTTCAACACATCCCTCACATTACCGACATAATCATATCACTCTAGCCCATCACCCAGATGAACCAGACCTGACACAACTCTAAGCATAGCAGTCATAGCAAGGTAGGAATCACATGCATGGCTCAATCAACTCCTACACATGCTAGTGGGTTTCATCTAGTTACTGTGGCAATGACAGGTCATGCAGAGGATAAGGGTTCAACTACCGTAGCACACAGCAGTTTGAATCGCGTTGTCTTAATGCAGTAAACAAGAGCAAAAGCGAGAACATGGGTTTTTATCAGAATGATGAATGGGTTGCTTGCCTGTTGTAGAGGTAGTAGGGTACTGCCCTTCAGACGGATACTCGGGGTTATCCTCGGAGGCAGAACCTACCACGAAAGACACACCGAGCATAATCAACACATGGCAATATGCAAAAATATGATGCATGCTATGACATGGCAAGATGAAAATGTCTTGGCCTAATGCAAGCTAAAACTGAAGGGGATGAACTCATTTGAATCAAAGATTCAAATATTAGCTCATTAAACATGGCCTTATTAGTGCATTACCTTATTCTGCTTAAACAGCAAGGTTAACTTGTTTTTTCATGCATGAAACCATTACAGATGGATAGATTGAATTTTTCTAATCATTTTTCATATATAAATCGTCGCATTTGGAGCTATGGTTGATTTTCTATGATTTTTAGAAGTTTTGGATATTTTTGGAATTTCCTATATATGAATAATTCCAGTAATTTAATTAATGCGTCAGCATGACATAGGTGTGACGTCAGCGGTCAACTGGGTCGGCCAGGTCAAACCTGACTGGTGGGCCCTCTCTGTCAGTGTCACAACTAGTTAACAGAATTAGATTAACACTAATTAGCTGTCAGTGGGGTCTGGGCCCACATGTCAGTGTCTAAACTAATTAGAATTAGTTAAAACTAATCTTAAACTGATTAGCAGACCGGCCCCACCTGTCACAGACCTAGGGGGGTCTACCTGGGCCCGCAGAGGGGTCAAACTGAGTCAAACTCGCCGGCGGCTTGACGCCGGCGACGACAGACGCGGCGGAGGGGCTTGGCTTTGCTTCTCCGGCGACCAAATCGACGGTGGAGAGCAGCTACGTGACGTGGGGAGCAAGCCGCGTCGTTTGGTGGAGAAAGTGGATCTCGGGGAGGCTTGGAACGACGCCGGCGACGACCTTGGCGGTCACCGGAGTTCGGGCATGGATGAACCCGACGCTACGGGGCACGGCGAGATGCGGGGAGTGGTGTGTTAGGCTCCTGGGAGCGCGTGGAAGACGAAGGCATGCTCGGATTCGAGCTTACGCGCCTGTGGCCACGGCGGCGACATGGCCAGCGGAGCCGAGCTCTCGGCCTCGATGGCAGAGGGGGTCGGAGGACGCGGACGAGCGCGGGGAGAGGGGGAAACGGTGGCGGAGCTCACAGCGGTTGCAGGGGAGCGATCGGCGAGCTCGGGGAAGGGCTGGAGCGAGCGGGGCGGCGAGGGGGATCTCCGGTGGCCGGAGTTGAGAACGAGCTCGGTGCAATGTCTCCGGGGCGAGCGAGCACACGGGGCTCGGTCTACTTGATGCAGTCGACGACGGCGGAGCTTCCTGGCATGTCGGGGCAGCAAATGGACGGCGGTGGCTGCGGTGAAACTTGTCGGCGGCGACGGCTATGCTCGGCAGGAAGAGGGGGAGAGAGCCAGAGAGGGAGAGAGGCCACGGGGAGAGTGGGAAGAAAGAGAGGGGGACGTGGGGGTCGGCGTGGCACTCCTAGACGTCTCCAGGGCGTCGGCGGAAGCAGGAGGTGGCCGGCGTGTGGCCGCGGGCGCCGGCCACGCGCTGCTCGTCCTCCTGGCGGGAGGAGGACGACTGGCAAGGCCAGTCGACTGGGCCGAGCCAGGTGGGCTGGTGGGCTGTGCCTGGTAAGTTTCTCTCTCTCTCCTTTTTCTTGTTTGTTTTCTTTTATCTATTTTTCTGCAACTGTTGGGCTTTATTAAAAATACCTAGACATCTTTAAAAATCCTGAAAATAATCAGGGGCTCTGTTTAGATTATTCCCAACAGCCCACACTTATTTCCAGAATTATTTGAGCATTTAGATTATTTTATATCATTTAAATGCCCAAATTCAAATAATTATGATTTAATTCAGAAAATCCAGAATGTCCTAGAAAAGAGTGCACCATTTTTGCCAGGGGTTTTAGCCCAATCCAGAAATGATGAACATTTTGTGAAGGGCATTTTGGGTTCATTGAAAATAATTTTAGTAAACCCTAGTTGTTTCCAGGGGGGGTGGTGGGGGTTCTGTCTTCCCCATTTCAAATTTAAGGGAATTTAAATATGATGCACACTCTAATGCTTGAACTAGCTAGGGTGTGACAAACAGTTCCAGATTCGTAACCATGGAAAAGATCAGATTCAACCAAAGTAATTAACTCAGGATCGACGGAGAATTCATAACCCTTATCAGTAACAAAGATAGGTAATTAACTTAGGATCATAATGCATTCTAGCATTCAAAGATTTTTCTTTCAACTTGACAAGCAATTTCTTAAGATCCTCTCTATCTTTACAAGCAAGAAAGTCCCTAGCTACCTCTCCATACATAACATAACCCTCAGGTATAATAGGCAAATCATATCTAGGAGAGCTAGATCTAACAGGTGTTTCAAAGTGTTCAGTCTCAATAATTTCATTAGTTTCAGAAATATCATCAGTTTCAGCATTCTCATTATGTTTAGCTCTAGCAAGTTGTTCATCAAGAAATTCACCTAGTGGCACAGTATTATCAGGCAAAGTAGTAGTATCATCATAAGCATCACACATAGCAGAATTAGCATCATCACTTGTGGCATACCAAAACTAATAGCAGGAGGTGGTGTTGCAATCTTACTCAAAACAGAAGGTGAAACAAGTGCAAAGCTAGATGGTAGTTCCATACCTCCCCTCGTCCTAGAGGGAAAAAAAATCTTGGTTTTGGTATCTTTCAAATTCTTCATAGTGATCAACAGATATAAATCCCAAGTGACTCAGATATAAATCTCCCTTTCACCCCCTTTAGGAGTAAACTTGCGCTTTCAGTTTGGCAGATCGTATTGTCATATTCACCTCTTCTTTGGAAATAAAGAAGAATTAGTTAGTTTTAGGTTTGAATGTCAGGCAAATATCAAATAGGAGAAGTGAACTATCAGTCCATATTCTAATTATTATTTTGTGTTGAGATTCATATGGCTGAGACATAATTTTAACTGGGCGCCTTCGGATGTAATCTATTGCCCCTCTGACATGTGATTTGATACAAAATTATATCTCAACCATCTGTATTTACATTACTCCGTAAGCTTATGAAATGTAAATTCTGCTAGGACAATTCTTGTTTAGCTTTAACTATCATATCCTAAATGTGCAAGTAAATATTACTGGGATTACGACTACAAAAAATCATGACATGCAAGCAACTCTTGGTCGAAATATTGTGAGCTTAAATAACAAGAGCCAAACTATTGTGTGATAACCCACAAGTATAGGGGATCGCAAAAGTTTTCGAGGGTACAGTATTCAACCCAAATTTATAGATTTGACACAAGGGGAGTCAAAGAATATTCAGGAGTATTAGCAGTTGAGTTGTCAATTCAACCACACCTAAAAGACTTAATATCCGCAGCAAAGTTTTTACTAAAAAAGTAGTATGCAAGTTACGCTAACATCAACGAAAGTAACAGTAGCGATTTTGTAGTGATTGTAATAGCAGTAGCAACGAAAGTAACTTGGCAAAGATCAATATGTGAAAAGCTCGTAGGCATTTGATCGGCAATGATAATTGTGTTGGATGATATTCATCATGTAGTAGTCATAACCTAGGGTGACAAAGAACTAGCTCCAATTCATCAATATAATGTAGGCATGTATTGCGTATGGAGTCATACGTGCTTATGCAAAAGAACTTGCATGGAAACTTTTGTCCTACCCTCCCATGGAAACAGGGTCCTAATGGAAACTAAGGGATATTAAGGCCTCCTTTTAATAGAGAAGCGGAACAAAGCATTAGCACTAAGTGAATACATTAACTCCTCAAACTATGGTAATCATCGGAAAGAATCCCAATTATTGTCTCCTTGGGGTATGCAAATCATAACTTGTAATAGGTGTCTACAACTTGCACGATAGGATCAAGAACACAAATATATTCATGAAATCATAATATATTCAGAACTGAAAGCATGGCACTCGGGCCCTAGCGACAAGCAGTAAGCATAGCAAAGTCAAAGCAACATCAATCTCAGAACATAGTGGATACTGTCGGTGTCAAAACCGGCGGATCTCGGTTAGGGGGTCCCGAACTATGCGTCTACGATCGATGGTAACAGGAGACGGGGGACATGATGTTTACCCAGGTTTGGGCCCTCTCTATGGAGGTAATACCCTACGTCCTGCTAGATTGATCTTGACGAATATGAGTGTTACAAGAGTTGATGTACCATGAGATCGTAATGGCTAAACCCTAGAAGTCTAACCTGTATGACTATGGTAATGAGTATATCCTTTACGGGCTAACCCCTCCGTTTTATAAAGACACCAGGGGGATCTAGGGTTTACATAGAGTCGGTTACATAAGAAGGAATCTTCATAGTCGGTCGCCAAGCTTGCCTTCCATGCCAAGGAGAGTCCAATCCGGACACACATACGGTCTTCGGCCTTCATGTCTTCACATCCCATCAGTTCGGCCCATGGATAACAGGCCGGACGCCCGAGGAACCCTTAGTCCAGGACTCCCTTAGTAGGCCCTGAACCTGGCTTCAATGACGAGGAGTCCGGCGCGCAGATTATCTTGGGCATTGTAAGGCGGGTTCCCTTCTATCCGAACTTCAAGATAGTCTTCGGATGTGATGATCGTATCCGGACCTGTCACACACACACACACCATACATAACCGCAGACAGAATATATTTTTACACGAGTCTAATCTGCTGACAGCTTTTTACAACATGACATCACGTCTGCCCGGTCATAATTCCAAACCGCTTTCATGTTTCGACGCCCCATGTCTCGAGACGCGGTTGCCATTGGCACATCTTGTCAAAGCAGAGATCGTGTCCCCTTATCGCGGGATTCTCATCAATGCGGGCATGGGTAACCCAACCGTGTCGTTTATACAGCCTTGGGAATAGGCGAATCTTAAGGCGAGTGAGGAGGCGTTTAATATTTTTTGCCTTTATAAGGGGATAAAGATTCCCTCTTCCTATCTCACGCCCTCTCTCTGTCTCCGCCTTTCCAATCTCAAGCTGCAGCGCCCAAGTTCTCATCTCCGTTCCACTCAAGCAACCATGTCCGAATCCGGAGGTCAAGGCAAGTGGATGGTCTCCTCCGTCAAGGAGGAGGATATTGTTGAGCTTCGGGCGGCCGGATACTTGGCGAAGGAGATTACTCACCGCCTGCCATCCAATGGACAAGTCGTCCCCACGCCAAAGCCCACCAAGAGGGTAGTGTTCATCCCCCATTTCTTCCGCGGGCTAGGGTCTCCACTCCACCCTTTCGTTCGCGGGCTGATGTATTATTACGGGATAGGTTTCCATGATATGTCACCGAATTCCTTCCTCAACATCTCGGCGTTTATCATCGTGTGTGAGGCCTTCCTCCGCATCCAACCCCACTTCGGGTTGTGGCTCAAAGTCTTTAACGTGAAGCCGAAGGTGGTGGATGGCCAGCACGCGGAGTGCGGAGGAGCCATGGTGAGCAAGCTGTCCAACGTCTCCTGGCCCAAAGCTACTTTCGTGGACACGGTAAAGGAGTGGCAGAAACAGTGATTCTACATCATAGAACCTCGCGGCACCACATGGGCCGCAGCTGCCGAATTCCGCTCCGGTGCTCCCATGCGACTCACCTCCTGGGTCAAGAAGAGTCCGTACTGGGGTTCCCCTGGCAAGCTGATAGCGCTGCAGACACGCGTTCAAAGCATGGTAACCAGGAACGTCAAGCTTGTTGATGTGATCCAGGTCATGCTAGTTCGTCGGATCCTTCCGTGCCAGCGTCGAAGCTATCCTCTGTGGGATTTCAACCCGAAGAAGAACCAGACCCTGGTGAGGCTCTTCAAGACTACTCACGAAGGTGCATGGAAGTTGCTCTTTAAGGGCAACGAGAAACCGCCAGCCGCAGATTGAGATTGCAGGCACAGCGCTAAACACCTCGCTAGCGAGGTATGTCTTTTTTGGTGCATTCTCCACTTGTTTGTTTCAAGGATGATGCCTGAGCTTTTATTGTTGCTTTTTTAGGACTGGATGGAGAGGGCAAAGTGGATCGAATGTCCGGCTCCGCTACCTGAAGAACCGGTCATCCTACGTCTAGCGAAGATGTTGGTGCCGACGCCTTATAAGGCGCCGGAGAAGAAGGCCAAGGGGGGCAAGAGTGGTCCCCGTCGCAAGGTCACTTTGGACATGACGTCTGAAGACGACGATGCTCATTCCTTAGTCCCTTAGGACAATGGCGAGGAAGAGGAGGAGGAGGAGGAGGAAGACAATCCTCCCCCTGAGGAGAGGAAGAAGAAGAGGGCGGCTTCGGCGCATCCGGAGGTAGAAACGCCTAAGAAGGGGAAGGGCGCCCCAGCGATCAACACCGCGTGGGACGTTGACAGCAGTCCGGAACGACGCCCCCGCACTAAGCCCCAGGCCGCATCGTAAGTGACATGGCTCACTCATGCGCGCATCCGGCCCTTTCTCTTCATTATCTTGACATAGCTAATTGTACTATTGCAGTCCGGCCCGTGACCTTATCCAGTGATCCTCATCTGGAGGTTCGTTGGCTCCGTTGGAGATAGCGAGCATGTCGCCACAGCCTGCTTATTCCCCCAGGGCCAGGGATGACACCAAAGTGTTATCTCGGAGGACCGCTTCGAACCTAGGAGGAGCCCAGGACACCGTCCGGGAGGCACCACAAGGAGAGACCTCCACTGCCGGACACATGGAGGAGCCGATCCCCACGGAGACTGGCGAAGAGGGCCGCATCTAGTTCGGCCCTCAGCCGAATATGATTCCGGAGGCCCATATGGCTCCGGAGTCGAGTGAGCAGCCCCCTTTGAAGGATCAATCTTTTGTTATAGGAGACTAATGTAATATGGGTGGCTAAGAAGGCGTCGCTGTTGGCCGCAACCTCGCATGCTGCTGAAGTCTCTGAACTGAGGCAGAGGCTGGAGCAGACCGATAACGAGCTCGGCGAGGTTATGGTTTGGCTCCAGGAGAAGCAAGATGAGTGACGACTTGCTGTGTGTTCAGAAGGAGTAGGCGCTGTATATTGACCGCGGTGTCGTAATATGTGCAGGAGCCGCGACCGAGGTCGAGGCCCTGAAGAAGGCCCTGGGCTAGGCCGAGGAGAAGGCTGTCCAGCAGCAAGCCGCCCGTAAGAAGCTTAAGGCCTGGGTCAAAGAAGTCTAGCAGGAGCTTCAGGATGCGGTGAAAAAATGCGAGGTCTCGGAGCATGACGCATCGGTTCAAGGGGCCGAACTCGCCAAGGCTTGTCAGAGCGCAGAGACCGCACGGAATGAGGCCCAGGCCGCCCTCTAGGAGATCCAGCAGGCCAAGAAGATCACAGCGGGTAAGGCATTAAAGATGCAAAGCAAGTATGCGGAGAAGCAGTACCTTTTACTAACCCGGGTTCAGAGTTCCCCAGGAGCTTTTGCGGATTTACCACGCAGTGTATCAGACGCCGTGGAGTTATATCGAGCCGAAGGAGGGGGTTCTACGGAGAAGCTATTCTGGTCGCAGTATGCGGCGCCAGAGCATCCCATGTCCTTCACCGATCAGCTAAAACAGCTGGTGGAGCTGCATAGGGTGGTCGAACTAGCCATGAAGGATTTCATAATCCGGCTATGGCCAGCCGAAGCTATGCCAAGCAGCTACTTCAGACTCGTGAGGCAGATGGTGAACGCCTGTCCTCGGCTGGACGTCGTCAACGACCTGCGTTGAAGGTGCACGCATGGCCTTCGCCCGTTGCAAGATGTGGTGGGCGAAGATGGACACCTTCGAGGTGACCAGAGGGCCACCGGAGGGCAAGCAGCACCGCACACCCGAACGGTATTTTGCGGATGTCCTAGAGGGGTCTTGCCTTGCGGCAGTACAATGTTCGCAGGACGTTGTATTTGAATAAATGTATTCATGTTGCCTTTGGCTTGTATTATAAAGAACAAAGCATGTTTTATGATGTAATTTTGTTATGCTTTAATTGTTTCCTCCTGTGCGGCCGTGTTGTATTTAATATGAGGGTTGGCCAGTCGTCGGCTTCTGCCCTCATGTAGATAGTACGGAGGTGTTCAGGATGGAATCTAAACAATCTTGATCCAATTATATGGTCCTTGAAGGAGTTGTTTAGCGCAACGAACAAGGCAATCAGACTATACGGCTTAAACGCCTCACTTAGCCATAGGAGTTTTATAATAAAGCATGGTCGCAGCCCCTGGTTCAAGCCAGGGTGCTGTCAGCATGTGATCGGGAAGTGCCGATCTTCCACATAATGCGGAAAAAAATCTCCAACGATTTGTAACCCTCAAATAGCTGACTGGCTCTCGCCATATCATGACAGTCAGTTTTCGGCTTTCTCTACTAAGGTGCTCATCTGGTCAAGGCCAGGGCACAATCGCAGTAGTTCTCCCTTTACTACCCTAGCCGATTTAGCAGAACGTAGGCTAGCAAGCACAGGAGCCGGGCAACCCAACTATTGACCAAAGACATGATTCGGAGCCAATGCATATAATGCTAAATTCGGGGTGCCGAACTTATATTTAAGGATTGTTCGGACTTTGTTGCCGTATCGTGGGGCGATGGGGATCCCCTGGCAAATATGAAACATACCAGAGTGTACGGTTGCTAGAAAATAAGTAATTTAAAGGAAAACAGAGATAGGATCTGGGGCCCTTGAACTTGGATCATGAACTATTTCCATTATAGTTGGGTTAATGTGTCCAAGCACATTAGTACAAAATAATGCAATAAGCAACCGGCTGTTTGACATGCGGCAACGAAAGGCGAGCTCCGTGTGGGTCCTGCAAACGGATAGAGTAATCATTTAGTTAGCCTCTAGGGCTTCCCATGTACACCTGTGCTCCGTGTCAATCCGGTGTGTTTATCCTTTGAGAGGACCATTAATTAGGCCGTCGAAGGAGGCCTGCATCAGAGAAACCTGGAAAAAGGGAAAAGGAGATGGTAAAGTTATATGTGTGTCCGAGATCAGTCTAGCCAAACTGTAGATCCCCGGGCTGGCTTGTGCCTCCGTCGATGTCCATGGAATTTTGAGTGTGTAATTATGTACGCGTGGTACGAATTCCATACTTCATCGGGACTAGGACGGAGGCCGAATTTCTAATCAAGCTCTTGACGAGCCACACTGTCTTGTTGCAGTGTAGTCCGGAACCTCTTAATGCTGTCCAGGGGCTCGGCTGTCGTACTATGGTGCTACTTGAAAAGGCCGCTCTGTACCTCTGCTGGTAGGGCGGCGGTGTGCTCCTCTGTTCGAAGGGAGCATTCAATATTGCCATTGATTGTTATGACGCCGCGTGGACCGGGCATCTTGAGCTTGAGATAAGCATAGTGTGGTACTGCGTTGAATCTAGCAAACGTGGTTCGTCCGAGCAGTGCGTGGTAGCCGCTGCGGAAGGGGACGATATCGAAGATTAACTCTTCACTTCGGAAGTTGTCCGGAGAACCGAAGACCACCTCCAGCGTGATTGAGCCCATACAGCGGGCCTCTACGCCTGGTATGACTCCTTTAATGGTAGTCTTTGTTGATTTGATTCGTGAGGGGTTAATGCCCATCTTCCGCACTGTGTCCTAATAAAGCAGGTTGAGGCTACTACCACCATCCATCAGGACATGTGTTAGGTGAAACCCGTCGATAATTTGGACAAGGACTACTGCGGCTGAACCGCCATGGCGGATACTAGTTGGGTGATCTCGACGATCAAAGGTGATCGGAACGACGACCACGGATTGAATTTTGGAGCGACTGGCTCTACCGCGTAGACGTCCCTAAGTGCTCGCTTGCGCTCCCTTTTGGGGATGTGTGTAGCGTATATGATGTTCACCATTTTGACTTGAGGGGGAAATTTCTTCTGCCCCCCAGTGTTCGGCTGCCGGGGCTCTTCGTCCTCGTCCTCACTTTGTGATCCCTTTTCTTTGTTTTCGGCCTTTAACTTGCCAGCTTGTTTGAAAACCCAACGATCTCTATTGGTGTGATTGGCTTGTTTATCTGGGGTACCATGTATCTGGCACGGACGATCGAGTATGCGATCCAGGATGGATGGTCCTTCACTATTCCTTTTGTAGGGCTTCTTTCGCTGGCTGGACTTGGAGCCGCTGAATCCGGCGTTAACGGTGGTGTCATCAGTGTTGTCGTCGTTGCTTCGGCGTTTGTGTCTGCTGCGCCGGAGCTTGGCGGAGCTATTCTTGGGCTCGGAGGGGCCTATCTCGCTGGCTGTGTTTTTGCTACGAGCCAGCTAGCTGTCCTCACCCATGCAAAAGCGGGTCATGAGTGCCATAAGGGCTGCCATGGATTTCGGCTTTTCTTGGCTAAGGTGGCGTGCCAGCCATTCTTCGTGGATGCTGTGTTTGAAGGCCGCTAGGGCTTCAACATCCGGACAGTCAACGATCTAGTTCTTTTTGGTTAGGAACCTAGTCCAGAATTTTCTGGCTGATTCTCCAGGTTGTTGAACTATGTGGCTTAAGTCATCGGCATAGGGTGGCCGGACATATGTACCCTGGAAGTTGTCAAGGAATGCCTCTCCCAGGTCCTCCCAGCTACCGATGCAATTCTCGGGCAGGCTATTTAGCCAGTGTCGAGCTGGCCCTTTGAGTTTTAGTGGGAGGTATTTGATGGCGTGGAGGTCGTCTCCACAGGCCATGTGGATGTGGGGAATAAATGCCTCAATCAATACTGCTGGATCGGTTCTTCCGTCGTATGATTCAATATTGACGGGCTTGAACCCCTCGGGGAATTCGTGATCCAGCACCTCATCTGTGAAGCAGAGAGGGTGTGCGGCACCTCTATATTGGGCTGCATCATGGCGCACCTCCGACGGAGTCCGCGGTTATCGGCCTGGGTGTGACTAGGTTTGTCGCGTCCGAATAGGTAGCCGTCATCCCGAGTCGGGAAGCGTCCTAGCGATCCGTAGATTGATTTGGTGTGTCCTGCTCTACTGTCCAGCTCTTGCCACAGGTCATATATATGGCCCTGAGCTGTTCTGTCCCTATTTTTGCGAGGTGGTGGGGCGGGCTGTTGTTCAGCCTGAGTTGCCATTTTATCCCGTCCGCGTGGAGGTCGGTCCACCGCACTATCCCGACCACGTGGTGGTCGGTCCGTATTGCGCGAGGGAGGTATGGGATCTAGTGCTTCCTCATCAAACTGAGGTAGCAGTCTGCGCTTTGGTTAACTCTTGGCTGGGCGCTTGAGGCCGTATTCTTCGGCTGCCAGGACATCAGTCCACCTGTCAATGAGCAGTTCTTGATCAGCTTGGAGCTGCTAGTGCTTCTTCTTCAGGCTTCTTGCAGTGGCAATTAGCTGGTGCTTGAAGCGCTCCTGCTCGAGGGGTGCCTTATGCACGATGAAGTCCTCATTGCCGAGGCTCTCATCATCCTAGGAGACTGGACGATAACTACCATCATCTGGATCATTGGGCATGGCCTATTTATCAGGGTTATCTTGCCCGTTGTCTTGTTCCTCCTGTTCGGATGCTGCCCCGACAGGGTCTTCATTGTTTTCGGTGTTGCCGGGAGTAATATTTTCTCTGATGCTAGTGTCGTCATCTTTTAAGTGGCGGGGCATAGAGCGGTGTTTAGGGTGCCGATGCTTGGACTATGTCTCTGAAGGTTTATTCGCAACTGGATCTCCTTTGTCATCGTGCTAGCTTTTTTATGTGTGTCCACCATGTACACATCGTACGAAGAGGTGGCCGTCCAATGTCCAGTAAATGGCGGGTCTTGGCCTTGCTCCTGGTCGACATCGTCGTCCATACCGTCGAAGTCTTCGGAGCCGTAATCAAGCACGTCGGTTAAGTCATCGACAGTGGCTATGAAGTGGGTGGTGGGTGGGAAGCAAAATTTCCCATCATTAGCGTCTGGCTCGAACTGAACATAGTTCGACTGTGAGTCCTTCTCCAAGGACAAGTTCTTTAAAGAGTTTAGCACATCACGCAAAGGTGAGTGCTGGAAGATGTCTATGGCGCTAAATTCGAAAATCGATAACCGATCCAGCTCAGTGTCCGCACGCGTACCAGGTCCTGGACTTATAGCCGGAGACGGGTCCGGAGTTCCATTGACGAAAATATTGTGGGGTGCCGAGTTCGTGTGCGGCTCCAACGCCGCGCACTCTGTGGCCTCGGATAGCACGATCTGCTCCGGTTCTAAGGCCGTTGCACCAACAGGGACCATCTCCTGGATGTGATCCGATGATAGATTTAAGTCATGTTCATCGGGGCGAGGAGGAGCGGTCGCTGCGGTCTCAAATCCATTAAAGATCAAGTCTCCACGGATATCCACGACGTAGTGCAACCTTCCGAATCTGACCCGGTGGCCAGGGGCGTAGCTATCGATCTACTCCAGATGGCCCAGCGAGTTGGCCCGCAGTATGAAGCCGCCAAACACAAAAATATGTCCGGGGAGGAAGGTTTCTCCTTGGAGAATGTCACTGTAGACGATTGAAGTGGCCATCGAACCTTTCGTTGATGGCACAGTAGAACTCTCAATGAAAGCACCAATGTTGGTGTCAAAACCGGCGGATCTCGGGTAGGGGCTCCCAAACTGTGCTTCTAGGATCGAAGGTAACAGGAGACGGGGGACACGATGTTTACCCAGGTTTGGGCCCTCTCTATGGAGGTAATACCCTACGTCCTGCTAGATTGATCTTGATGAATATGAGTGTCACAAGAGTTGATCTACCACGAGATCGTAATGGCTGAACCCTAGATGTCTAACCTATATGACTATGGTAATGAGTATATCCTTTACGGACTAACCCCTCCGGTTTTTATGGACACCGGGGGGATCTAGGGTTTACATAGAGTCGGTTACATAAGATGGAATCTTCATAGTCGGTTGCCAAGCTTGCCTTTCACGCCAGGGAGAGTCCAATCCGGACACAAGTACAGTCTTCGGCCTTCATGTCTTCACAGCCCATCAGTCTGGCCCATGGATAACAGGTCGGACGCCCGAGGACCCCTTAGTCCAGGAATCCATCAGATACTATGGATCAAACCCTAGCAAAACTAACTCGATTACATCATAAATCTCGTCCAACCCATCCTGTCGAACAAGCCTACGATGGAATTACTCACGCGTGGTGGTGAGAATCATGAAATTGGTGATGGAGAAACGTTGGTGATGATGATGGCAATGAACCCCCCTCTCCGGAGCCCCGATCAGACTCCAGATCAGCCCTCCCGATGAAGAAAAGGAGGCGGCGGTGGCTCCGTATCGTAAAACGTGATGAATCCTTCTCCTTGATTTTTTCTCCCCAAATAGGGTTATATAGAGTTGGAGTTAGGGTCGGAGGAGGTCTAGGGGGACAAAAAGCCCTCTAGGCGCCCCCCAGGGGGGCGCGCCCCAGGCTTCTTGCCTCTAGGTGGACCCCCTTTGGTTACTTCTTGTGCCAGTACTTTTTATATATTCCACAAAAATTCTCGGTAAATTTATCAGGTCAATCCAAGAACTTTTATTTCTGCACAAAAATAACACCGTGGCCATTCTGCTGAAAACAGCGTCAGTCCGAGTTAGTTCCATTTAGATCATGCAAATTAGATTCGAAAACAAAGGAAAAATAGTTTAGAAAAGTAGATACGATGGAGATGTATCACTGTGCTATGTTTATAATTGGTACTAGAAAAGATAATCTAAACTCCACATTCTAAAAGTATATTGGACTGTTCCACTTTTGAAATTAGACTTCTAAGCATTACTTTTCAATAAATGACATGATAACTTGCTGGATCAGTTTAAAGCTGTAGGCATGTACACATCGTACGAAGAGGTGGCCGTCCAACGTCCAGCAAATGGAGGGTCTTGGCCTTGCTCCTGGTCGACATCGTCGTCCATACCGTCGATGTCTTCGGAGCCGTAATCAAGCACGTCGGTTAAGTCATCGACAGTGGCTATGAAGTGGGTGGCGGGTGGGAAGCAAAATTTCCCGTCATCAGCCACTGGCTCGAACCGAACATAGTTCGGCTGTGAGTCCTTCTCCAAGGACAAGTTCTTTAAAGAGTTTAGCACATCACGCAAAGGTGAGTGCTGGAAGATGTCAACGGTGCTAAATTCGAAAAACGATAACCGATCCAGCTCGGTGTCCGCAGGTGTACCAGGTCCTGGAATTATAGCCGGAGACGAGTCTGGAGTTCCATTGACGCAAATATTGTGGGGTGTTGAGTTCGTGTGTGGCTCCAACGTCGCGGACTCTGTGGCCTCGGATGGCACGATCTTCTCCGGTTCTAATCCGTTGCAGCAAGAGGGACCATCGCCTGGATGTGAGCCGATGACAGATTTAAGTCATGTTCATCGGGGAGAGGGGGAGCGATAGCTGCGGTCTCAAATCCATTGAAGATCAAGTCTCCACGGATATCCGCGACGTAGTTCAAGCTTCCGAATCTGACCCAGTGGCCAGGGGCGTAGCTATCGATCTACTCCAGATGGCCGAGCGAGTTGGCCCGCAGTACGAATCCGCCGAACACAAAAATCTGTCCGGGGAGGAAGGTTTCTCCTTGGACAATGTCACTGTAGACGATTGAAGTGGCCATCGAACCTTTCGTTGACGGCACAGTGGAACTCTCAATGAAAGCACCAATGTCGGTGTCAAAACCGGCGGATCTCGGGTAGGGGGTCCCAAACTATGCGTCTAGGATCGAAGGTAACAGGAGACGGGGGACACGATGTTTACCCAGGTTTGGGCCCTCTCTATGGAGGTAATACCCTACGTCCTGCTAGATTGATCTTGACGAATATGAGTGTTACAAGAGTTGATGTACCATGAGATCGTAATGGCTAAACCCTAGAAGTCTAACCTGTATGACTATGGTAATGAGTATATCCTTTACGGGCTAACCCCTCCGTTTTATAAAGACACCAGGGGGATCTAGGGTTTACATAGAGTCGGTTACATAAGATGGAATCTTCATAGTCGGTCGCCAAGCTTGTCTTCTATGCCAGGGAGAGTCCAATCCGGACACAGGTACAGTCTTCGGCCTTCATGTCTTCACAGCCCATCAGTCCGGCCCATGGATAACAGGTCGGACGCCCGAGGACCCCTTAGTCGAGGACTCCCTCAGATACTATGGATCAAACCCTACAAAACTAACTCGATTACATCATAAATCTCGTCCAACCCATCCTGTACAACAAGCCTACGATGGAATTACTCACGCGTGGTGATGAGCATCATGAAATTGGTGATGGAGAAAGGTTGGTGATGATGATGGCAATCAACCCCCCCCCCCTCTCTGGAGCCCCGAACGGACTCCAGATCATCCCTCCCGATGAAGAAAAGGAGGCGGCGGTGGCTCCGTATCGTAAAACATGATGAATCCTTCTACTTAATTTTTTTGTCCCCGAATAGGGTTATATAGAGTTGGAGTTAGGGTCAGAGGAGGTCCAGGGGGACAAAAAGCCCTCTAGGCGCCCCCCAGGGGGGCGCGCCCCAGGCTTCTGGCCTCTAGGTGGACCCCCTTTGGTAACTTCTTGTGCCAGTATTTTTTATATATTCCATAAAAATTCTCTGTAAATTTATCAGGTCAATCCAAGAACTTTTATTTCTGCACAAAACTAACACCATGGCAATTCTGCGGAAAACAACATCAGTCCGAGTTAGTTCCATTTAGATCATGCAAATTAGATTCCAAAACAAGGGAAAAATAGTTTGGAAAAGTAGATATGAGGGAGACGTATCACTGTGCTATGTTTATAATTGGTACTAGAAAAGATAATCTAAACTCCACTTTCTAAAAGTATATTGGATTGTTCCACTTTTGAATTAGACTTCTAAGCATTACTTTTTAATAAATGACATGATAACTTGCTGGATCAGTTTAAAGCTGTAGGCACGTACACATCGTACGAAGAGGTGGCCGTCCAACGTCCAGTAAATGGCGGGTCTTGGCCTTGCTCCTGGTCGACATCGTCATCCATACCGTTGATGTCTTCGGAGCCGTAATCAAGCACGTCGGTTAAGTCATCGACAGTGGCTATGAAGTGGGTGGCGAGTTCGTGTGCGGCTCCAACGCCGCGGACTCTGTGGCCTCGGATGGCACGATCTGCTCCGGTTCTAAGGCCATTGCAGCAACAAGGACCATCTCCTGGATGTGATCCAATGAAAGATTTAAGTCATGTTCATCGGGGCGAGGGGGAGCAATCGCTGCGGTCTCAAATCCATTGAAGATCAAGTCTCCACGGATGTCCGTGATGTAGTTCAAGCTTCCGAATCTGACCCGGTGGCCAGGGGCGTAGCTATCAATCTACTCCAGATGGCCGAGCGAATTGGCCCGCAGTACGAAGCCGCCGAACACAAAAATCTGTCCGGGGAGGAAGGTTTCTCCTTGGACAATGTCACTGTAGACGATTGAAGTGGCCATCAAACCTTTCGTTGACGGCACAATGGAACTCTCAATAAAAGCACCAATGTCGGTGTCCAAACCGATGGGTCTTGTGTAGGGGGTCCCAAACTGTGCGTCCAGGATCAAAGGTAACAGGAGACGGTAGACACGATGTCTACCCAGGTTTGGGCCCTCTCTATGGAGGTAATACCCTACGTCCTGCTAGATTGATCTTGTTGAATATGAGTGTTACAAGAGTTGATCTACCACGAGATCGTAATGGCTAAACCCTAGAAGTCTAACCTATATGACTATGGTAATGAGTATATCCTTTACGGGCTAACCCCTCTGTTTTATATAAACACCAGGGGGTTCTAGGGTTTACATAGAGACGGTTACATAAGATGGAATCTTCATAGTCGGTCACCAAGCTTGTCTTCCATGCCAGGGAGAGTCCAATCCGGACACAGGTATAGTGTTCGGCCTTCATGTCTTCACAGCCCATCAGTCCGGCCCATGGATAACAGGTCGGATGCCCGAGGACCCCTTAGTCTAGGACTCCCTCAGATACTATGGATCAAACCCTAGCAAAACTAACTCGATTACATCATAAATCTCGTCCAACCCATCCTGTCCAACAAGCCTACGATGGAATTACTCACGCGTGGCGATGAGCATCATGAAATTGGTGATGGAGAAAGGTTGGTGATGATGATGGCAATCTACCCCCCCTCTCTGGAGCCCCGAACGGACTCCAGATCATCCCTCCCGATGAAGAAAAAGAGGCGGCGGTGGCTCCGTATCGTAAAACGTGATGAATCCTTCTCCTTAATTTTTTTGTCCCCGAATAGGGTTATATAGAATTGGAGTTAGGGTCGGATTAGGTCCAGGGGGACAAAAAGCCCTCTAGGCGCCCCCTAGGGGGGCGCGCCCCAGGCTTCTGGCCTCTAGGTGGACCCCCTTTGGTAACTTCTTGTGCCAGTATTTTTTATATATTCCATAAAAATTCTCCGTAAATTTATCAGGTCAATCCAAGAACTTTTATTTCTGCACAAAAATAACACCATGGCAATTCTGCTGAAAACAACATCAGTCCGAGTTAGCTCCATTTATATCATGCAAATTAGATTCCAAAACAAGGGAACAATAGTTTGGAAAAGTAGATATGAGGGAGACGTATCACTGTGCTATGTTTATAATTGGTACTAGAAAAGATAATCTAAACTCCACATTCTAAAAGTATATTGGACTGTTCCACTTTTGAAATTAGACTTCTAAGCATTACTTTTTAATAAATGACATGATAACTTGCTGGATCAGTTTAAAGCTGTAGGCACGTACACATCGTACGAAGAGGTGGCCATCCAACGTCCAGTAAATGGCGGGTCTTGGCCTTGCTCCTGGTCGACATCGTCTCCATACCGTTGATGTCTTCGGAGCCGTAATCAAGCACGTCGGTTAAGTCATCGACAGTGGCTATGAAGTGGGTGGCGGGTGGGAAGCAAAATTTCCCATCATCAGCCTCTGGCTCGAACCGAACATAGATCAACTGTGAGTCCTTCTCCAAGGACAAGTTCTTTAAAGAGTTTAGCACATCACGCAAAGGTGAGTGCTGGAAGATTTCTACGGCGCTAAATTCGAAAATCGATAACCGATCCAGCTCGGTGTCCGCAGGTGTACCAGGTCCAGGACTTATAGCCGGAGACGAGTCCGGAGTTCCATTGACGAAAATATTGTGGGGTGGCGAGTTCGTGTGCGGCTCCAACGCCGCGGACTCTATGGCCTCGGATGGCACGATCTGCTCCGGTTCTAAGGCCATTGCAGCAACAGGGACCATCTCCTTGATGTGATCCAATGACAGATTTAAGTCATGTTCATCGGGGCGAGGGGGAGCAATCACTGCGGTCTCAAATCCATTGAAGATCAAGTCTCCACGGATGTCCGTGATGTAGTTCAAGCTTCCGAATCTGACCCGGTGGCCAGGGGCGTAGCTATCAATCTACTCCAGATGGCCGAGCGAATTGGCCTGCAGTACGAAGCCGCCGAACACAAAAATCTGTCCGGGGAGGCAGGTTTCTCCTTGGACAATGTCACTGTAGACGATTGAAGTGGCCATCGAACCTTTCGTTGACGGCACAATGGAACTCTCAATAAAAGCACCAATGTCGGTGTCAAAACCGATGGATCTTGGGTAGGGGGTCCCAAACTGTGCGTCCAGGATCAAAGGTAACAGGAGACGGTAGACACGATGTCTACCCAGGTTTGGGCCCTCTCTATGGAGGTAATACCCTACGTCCTACTAGATTGATCTTGTTGAATATGAGTGTTACAAGAGTTGATCTACCACGAGATCGTAATGGCTAAACCCTAGAAGTCTAACCTATATGACTATGGTAATGAGTATATCCTTTACGGGCTAACCCCTCTGTTTTATATAAACACCAGGGGGTTCTAGGGTTTACATAGAGACGGTTACATAAGATGGAATCTTCATAGTCGGTCGCCAAGCTTGTCTTCCATGCCAGGGAGAGTCCAATCCGGACACAGGTATAGTCTTCGGCCTTCATGTCTTCACAGCCCATCAGTCCGGCCCATGGATAACAAGTCGGACGCCCGAGGACCCCTTAGTCCAGGACTCCCTCAGATACTATGGATCAAACCCTAGCAAAACTAACTCGATTACATCATAAATCTCGTCCAACCCATCCTGTCCAACAAGCCTACGATGGAATTACTCACGCGTGGCGATGAGCATCATGAAATTGGTGGTGGAGAAAGGTTGGTGATGATGATGGCGATGAACCCCCCTCTCCGGAGCCCCGAACGGACTCCAGATCAGCCCTCCCGATGAAGAAAAGGAGGCAGCGGTGGCTCCGTATCGGAAAACGTGATGAATCCTTCTCCGTGATTTTTTCTCCCCGAATAGGGTAATATAGAGTTGGAGTTAGGGTCGGAGGAGGTCCAGGGGGACAAAAAGCCCTCTAAGCGCCCCCAGGGGGGCGCGCCCCAGGCTTCTGGCCTCTAGGTGGACCCCCTTTGGTAACTTCTTATGCTAGTATTTTTTATATATTCCACAAAAATTCTCCGTAAATTTATCAAGTCAATCCAAGAACTTTTATTTCTACACTAAAATAACACCATGGCAATTCTGCTGAAAACAGCGTCAGTCCGAGTTAGTTCCATTTAGATCATGCAAATTAGATTCCAAAACAATGGAAAAATAGCTTGAAAAAGTAGATATGAAGGAGACGTATCACTGTGCTATGTTTATAATTGGTACTAGAAAAGATAATCTAAACTCCACATTCTAAAAGTATATTGGACTGTTCCACTTTTGAAATTAGACTTCTAAGCATTACTTTTTAATAAATGACATGATAACTTGCTGGATCAGTTTAAAGCTGTAGGCATGTACACATTGTATGAAGAGGTGGCCGTCCAACGTCCAGTAAATGGCGGGTCTTGGCCTTGCTCCTGGTCGACATCGTCATCCATACAGTTGATGTCTAAGGAGCCGTAATCAAGCACGTCGGTTAAGTCATCGACAGTGGCTATGAAGTGGGTGGCGGGTGGGAAGCAAAATTTCCCATCATCAGCCTCTGGCTCTAACCGAACATAGTTCGGCTGTGAGTCCTTCTCCAAGGACAAGTTATTTAAAGAGTTTAGCACATCACACAACGGTGAGTGCTGGAAGATGTCTACGGCGCTAAATTCGAAAATCGATAACCGATCCAGCTCGGTGTCCGCAGGTGTACCAGGTCCTGGACTTATAGCCGGAGACGAGTCCGGAGTTCCATTGACGCAAATATTGTGGGGTGCCGAGTTCGTGTGCGGCTCCAACGCCGCGGACTCTGTGGCCTCGGATGGCATGATCTGCTCCGGTTCTAAGGCCGTTGCAGCAACAGGGACCATCTCCTAGATGTGATCCGATGACAGATTTAAGTCATGTTCATTGGGGCGAGGGGGAGCAATCACTGCGGTCTCAAATCCATTGAAGATCAAGTCTCCACGGATATCCGTGATGTAGTTCAAGCTTCTAAATCTGACCCGGTGGCCAGGGGCATAGCTATCGATCTACTCCAGATGGCCGAGTGAGTTGGCCCGCAGTACGAAGCGGCCGAACACAAAAATCTGTCCGGGGAGGAAGGTTTCTCCTTGGACAATGTCACTGTAGACGATTGTAGTGGCCATCGAACCTATCGTTGACGGCACAGTGGAACTCTCAATGAAAGCACCAATGTCGGTGTCAAAACCGGCGGATCTCGGGTAGGGGGTCGCAAACTATGCGTCTAGGATCGAAGGTAACAGGAGACGCGGGACACGATGTTTACCCAGGTTTGGGCCCTCTCTATGGAGGTAATACCCTACGTCCTGCTAGATTGATCTTGACGAATATGAGTGTTACGTTGATGTACCACGAGATCGTAATGGCTAAACCCTAGAAGTCTAACCTGTATGACTATGGTAATGAGTATATCCTTTACGGGCTAACCCCTCCGTTTTATAAAGACACCGGGGGGATCTAGGGTTTACATAGAGTCGGTTACATAAGATGGAATCTTCATAGTCGGCCGCCAAGCTTGTCTTCCATGCCAGGGAGAGTCCAATCCAGACACAGGTACAGTCTTCGGCCTTCATGTCTTCACAGCCCATCAGTCCGGCCCATGGATAACAGTTCGGACGCCCGAGGACCCCTTAGTCGAGGACTCCCTCAGATACTATGGATCAAACCCTACAAAACTAACTCGATTACATCATAAATCTCGTCCAACCCATCCTGTCCAACAAGCCTACGATGGAATTACTCACGCGTGGCGATGAGCATCATGAAATTGGTGATGGAGAAAGGTTGGTGATGATGATGGCAATCAACCCCCCCCCCCTCTCTGGAGCCCCGAACGGACTCCAGATCATCCCTCCCGATGAAGAAAAGGAGGCGGCGGTGGCTCCGTATCGTAAAACGTGATGAATCCTTCTCCTTAATTTTTTTGTCCCCGAATAGGGTTATATAGAGTTAGAGTTAGGGTCGGATTAGGTCCAGGGGGACAAAAAGCCCTCTAGGCGCCCCCCAGGGGGGCGCGCCCCAGGCTTCTGGCCTCTAGGTGGACCCCCTTTGGTAACTTCTTGTGCCAGTATTTTTTATATATTCCATAAAAATTCTCCGTAAATTTATCAGGTCAATCCAAGAACTTTTATTTCTGCACAAAAATAACACCATGGCAATTCTGCTGAAAACAGCATCAGTCTGAGTTAGTTCCATTTATATCATGCAAATTCGATTCCAAAACAAGGGAAAAATAGTTTGGAAAAGTAGATATGAGGGAGACGTATCACTGTGCTATGTTTATAATTGGTACTAGAAAAGATAATCTAAACTCCACATTCTAAAAGTATATTGGACTGTTCCCACTTTAGAAATTAGACTTCTAAGCATTACTTTTTAATAAATGACATGATAACTTGCTGGATCAGTTTAAAGCTGTAGGCACGTACACATCGTACGAAGAGGTGGCCATCCAACGTCCAGTAAATGGCGGGTCTTGGCCTTGCTCCTGGTCGACATCGTCGTCCATACTGTTGATGTCTTCGGAGCCGTAATCAAGCACGTGGTTAAATCATCAACAGTGGCTATGAAGTGGGTGGCGGGTGGAAAGCAAAATTTCCCATCATCAGCCTCTGGCTCGAACCGAACATAGTTCGGCTGTGAGACCTTCTCCAAGGACAAGTTCTTTAAAGAGTTTAGCACATGACGCAAAGGTGAGTGCTGGAAGATGTCTACGACGCTAAATTCGAAAATCAATAACCGATCCAGCTCGGTGTCTGCAGGTGTACCAGGTCCTGGACTTATAGCCGGAGACGAGTCCGGAGTTCCATTGACGCGAATATTGTAGGGTGCCGAGTTCGTGTGCGGCTCCAATGCCGCGTACTCTGTGTCCTTGGATGGCACGATCTGCTCCGGTTCTAAGGCCATTGCAGCAACAGGGACCATCTCCTAGATGTGACCCGATGACAGATTTAAGTCATGTTCATCGGGGCGAGGGGGAGCGATCGCTGCGGTCTCAAATCCATTGAAGATCAAGTCTCCACGGATATCCGCAATGTAGTTCAAGCTTCCGAATCTGACCCGGTGGCCAGGGGCATAGCTATCGATCTACTCTAGATGGCCGAGCGAGTTGTCCCGCAGTACGAAGCCGCCGAACACAAAAATCTATCCGGGAAGGAAGGTTTCTCCTTGGACAGTGTCACTATAGACGATTGATGTGGCCATCGAACCTTTCGTTGACGGCACAGTGGAACTCTCAATGAAAGCACCAATGTCGGTGTGAAAACCGGTGGATCTCGGGTAGGGTGTCCCAAGCTGTCGTCTAGGATCGGAGGTAACAGGAGACGGGGGACACGATGTTTACCCAGGATTGGGCCCTCTCTATGGAGGTAATACCCTACGTCCTGCTAGATTGATCTTGATGAATATGAGTGTTACAAGAGTTGATCTACCACGGGATCGTAATGGCTAAACCCTAGAAGTCTAACCTGTATGACTATGGTAATGAGTATATCCTTTACGAACTAACCCGTCCGGTTTCTATAGACACCGGGGGGGGGGGGGGGGTCTAGGGTTTACATAGAGTCGGTTACATAAGATGGAATCTTCATAGTCGGTCGCCAATCTTGCCTTCCACGCCAGGGAGAGTCCAATCCGGACACAGGTACAGTCTTCGGCCTTCATGTATTCACAGACCATCAGTCCGGCCCATGGATAACAGGTCGGATGCCCGAGGACCCCTTAGTCCAGGACTCCCTCAGATACTCTGGATCAAACCCTAGCAAAACTAACTCGATTACATCATAAATCTCGTCCAACCCATCCTATCCAACAAGCCTACGATGGAATTACTCACGCGTGGCGGTGAGCATCATGAAATTGGTGATGGAGAAGGGTTGGTGATGATGATGGCGATGAACCCCCATCTCCGGAGCCCCGAACGGACTCCAAATCAGCCGTCCCGATAAACAAAAGGAGGCGGCGGTGGCTCCGTATCGTAAAACGTGATGAATCCTTCTCCTTGATTTTTTCTCCCCGAATAGGGTTATATAGAGTTGGAGTTAGGGTCGGAGGAGGTCCAGGGGGACAAAAAGCCCTCTAGGCGCCCCCCAGGGGGGGGTGCCCGAGGCTTCTGGCCTCTAGGTGGACCCCCTTTGGTAACTTCTTGTGCCAGTATTTTTAGATATTCCACAAAAATTCTCCGTAAATTTATCAGGTCAATCCAAGAACTTTTATTTCTGCACAAAAATAACACCGTGGCAATTTTGCTGGAAACAGCGTCAGTCCGAGTTAGTTCCATTTAGATCATGCAAATTAGATTCAAAAACAAGGGGAAAATAGTTTGGAAAAGTAGATACGATGGAGTCGTATCACTATGCTATGTTTATAATTGGTACTAGAAAAGATAATCTAAACTCCACATTCTGAAAGTATATTGGACTGTTCCACTTTTGAAATTAGACTTCTAAGCATTACTTTTTAATAAATGACATGAGAACTTGCTGGATCAGTTTAAAGCTGTAGGCAAAGGCTTGTAGTAGGGGAAAATCACTGCCAGTTAAAAACCAAAACATTTATTTGTGTGTATGATCTGGACTAGGATTATTCTCAAAGTATATTACGCTCCTGCTCTTGGGTGATTAAGCCATTGTGGTTTCCCTTGGTAAATAAATGACATGCTAAACCACTGGTTGTTATTTCGGTGGCACCGACTAATTATATAATGAAGTTCCTTGCTTAGATGGTTGGTTAAGTCATAGGTGCAGCAATGAAATGGCCAGCAAGAAAATTAGCCAATAAGTGGTTGACTGCTTTAATTTGAATACCTCTAGATATGACAACAGTTTAGTTTATACCACAACTTTGTTATAAATATCTGATATGAATTGCTTGTTGCGGCCATGAACCTGTTTAAGATGCCTCTCAAGTACAGCCCTAAGGACAAGGCGGCTAAGAGGGCTTCTGAAAAGGTCCATGGCAGAGGCTGAGGGGAAAACTGTTGAGGCCAAGAAGCCAATTGTTCTGAAATGTGGTCTTAACCATGTCACTTATCTCATTGAGCAGGTACTGATAGGAGTTATCTCTTTGTTTCACCTAATTAATTCTTATTCATGGCATCTTTTTGTGGCTAACGAGAATCTATGATTAGAGACCCCTCGATGAAACTGTGTGCGATGCCATAATGGCAAACAGTGGTGTAAAAACCCGTCAAAAAGGTGCAAAACCTTTGCGATGGAGGATGCGTCAAACACGGTCTAGATCTTAGTTGCGTGTGCGATGGAGGGCATACAGTTCAGCTCAATTAACTGTTTGCGATGAGGAGGAACAAAAGAAACGGGCAGCCAGATGAAGGTGTGTTCGATGTATAGCATATGGTTCACTCGGATGAACTGTCTGTGATTAGGCAACACAAAATAAACGGTCAGCCAGATTAAAGGTGTGTGCGATATACGGCATGCGGTTCACTTGGTTGAACTGCTTGTTCTGAGACATGAGAGCAGAAACGGTTCAAATGAACAAGATGTGTGTGATACGAGGCAAACAGGTCTGTAGTCGAAAACGTGTGCGAAGACCGATAAGAACACAGAAAATTACTGCTAACAAGCCGTGTGTGTTGTGAGCAAATGATTGCTGGTATACAATTGTGAGTGATTGATGAAAACATCACCGACGGGTTCCATTGTTTAGTTTGTGTGCGATGTGATTTTCTTTGTCTGCACAACATCTATGCTCTGTCTACAGAGCAACAACGTATATACTTAAAAAGACAACATTGCATAACCAAATTAAGAATACAATTACACAAGTGACTACACACATAACATTTCCACACACCAAAGTAAGCAATTACATGCATACTAAAGTAGGAGAAACGAGGATCTTATCATCTACTTATTGTTGCGACGACGCTTGCCATTGCTCTGCTTCCGGCTGGATCCCTGGCTGTTTTGGGGAAGGAGGCACTTCCTCATGTCAACGACCCGCCTGTACATGTCATAGCTCGTGTACGCCTCCTTGGCCGCGTACACGATGTGAGCTTTGTCGAGTTTCTCCATCCAGGCCGAGTGCCAGGCATGCTTGTCCTTGTCGCACAAATCCTTCATGTCTCTATACTAGGGGTTGATGATGGCCTCCGCGAGGTGAACCAGTGAGTCCTTCTCATGCTCCTTGCCGCCCCAGATCTTGTATTGGCCCTGGATGTCGACAAGATTCTGGTAGGCGATGCCCGAATTCTGAAGCGCCTTTACATCGTTGGTGATGTTCACCGTAGCGAACATGTAGTGGGGGCTGTTGACAAACCTGGCTAAACGCTCGCAAGGCCTTGTGGCTAGGCAGTAGTGGTAGACGAGGACAAGGTGGCACACACACATCTAGGCGACGACGACCATGGGACGACACCCGGCACGAGCACGGGTGTATTCGAGGTCGAACCCGAGCACCTTGTACTTCTCCGCGGCAAGCAACAACTCCATGATGTGGATGGTGTGCTCCACCCAGAACGGGTCATTGGTGTACACCACCAAGAGGTCCATGAACCTTTTGCGGGTGTCCACCACAGCACTCATGGTGAACTGCTGCTCGTCGTCAGCAGATACTCGGAACGCCATTGGAGCTGCGCAGGATACCCTCTAAGACTTTCTCATGGTGGGTGTGCTTCTTGCAATGGTGGGGCACGATCAAAAGGTTGAAGAGACACAAGGGTTAAATGGCCGCTATAAAAAATGGGGCCGGCCAGCCTGTAATCGTCACGTCTTGTCACGGCGTTCATAGCGGAGGATTCCAGTGCACGCTCGACAACACCGCACCACACACATGGGCTCGAAGAGGCGCCAAATGTATCGTCACGTGGTGAGCCTGTTCCCGTGCTACCGTATTGTTTACCGTGCAAGTTTCTCGCCCAGCTAGTTTGGTCACGCGTCGGCTAGAAGAGGGACAAATCATGGGCGTTTATTGGCAAAAAGCTTTGTAAAAATGAAGTGTGTCGAATGACTTCGATCATAAGTTTACCCATGGGTGATGATGTCAAAGTTACACAAAAGGGTGATGATGGACACTCGAGTGTGATAATTAATTCTGCGCTCTACAGTGCACACGGTTGAAGAAACAAACTGTGTGCAATAATGTCGAAGATCGCAGTCAAGTTAGCTATACAGATCGTGTGCTATGAGATCGACAAGGTAAACTGATTCAAGAATGTTTAATAAAATCTAAGACCATTGCATATTAAGGTCAAAATAGTGTAAGTAATATACGAGTCTCATATGATGCCATTTCAACGATTGTACCACAAAAGATCGAAATGTTACAAGGTTCAAATTCCAGAGTTATATGGCTTAAATTCAAAGATTACAAGGTTCAAACTGATATTAGAAATGAAATTCAGCTCATCAGCTACAAACGCTCTCGCTGATTCGCTGAACATGGATATCAGAGAGGTTCAAACTAATATCACCGCTTCTAAGTCCGGTTTTGAAACCATGCAATTTTTGCAAAGGGGTCAGCCACTGAGAAGTCATCTATGGGGTTGACATGATGACTTCCAATTACTATGTCATCTAAAGTTCTAAAATGAAATTCTGCATTTTTCGAGCCTACTCCATTCTGCCATAGGCGCCGGCGCTGATCAACAAACCATTTATTTTAGCGAAATAAATGTAGGGCAAACCTCATTTCCTTCAGCACCCTTGCTCTGAGAACAAAGAACCTGGGGAATATAATCTAAGGTAAGGTCCCTCGGTAGGAGTTCAAAGTAATTTCTGAGAGATGCAGATCACATTATCCACCATTAGGCCTAATCTTATCTGCAAAGGAAGAAAACGTGTTAGTGCCTACATGCAGTTTTGAACATTACTACATGCCTATTTGGTTTGTAGGATTTGTAAAATGCACTAACATGCCATCTTCGATCTGGCATGATTAACATGGGCATTTGATTACATTCTAGAAAAATGTAGCCTTCTTCACAAGAAGTTGGTGTGGATGAAAAGTTCCCTAAGAAAACATGAACTCCCTTATGGTTAACATTTAACAGGAAAGGAACATCATCTCGATATATAGCTTCTCCAGGCATGGAAAGCATCACAGGAAATTGACAACTTGCTCCAGGTTGGGGCCGATAGATTCTAGTGCCAAGACCTTCACTATTGTAACAGCCTGGATTTTGGCCCTTTTCTTTTTCTTTTTGATTATTTGGTTTTTGCTCTGTTTTTCTTTTTGGAGTGGTTCTTTGGCCTTGTCACCTAGGAAATCATGTTAATTTCCTCTCCCAAGTGGCTCATCACCCTAAAAACCTTTCCAAGAATATGTCACTCCACTGCTTGACCAAACTCTAATTTCTTTTTCTCAGGAATATTCCTTTTTCTATTAAAGGAATAACCATGTCTGCCCTAGGTTGTGAAGCAACCTATATTTCTGTCCATCCAAAAATCCCCAAATAATTCTTATAAATTATTTGGGTCATATCTTCCTTAAATATGGCAAAATATTTCATTGGCCATATTTCCCATCATGCTTAATAAATTAATTTCCTATTCTATCCTGAATGGCACATTGTGAAGCAAGTGCTATTTTTCTTTTCCCATTTGACCCCAAACTTTTTGGGCATGATATATCATCAAAATAATTGAACTGTGCCAAAATTCAACTTTATTTTCCTAGCCAAACTTCCTCATTGATTTTTCAAAGTTCCTGTCTGAGGGAAGCCTTTATGAAGGAAGTGCTATCTAGGGTTATCCAAATGAGTTGAAATTTGGACACTCCTTCATGTGCTCATATTATTCTACTCCTACAAATTTCGGCTACATCCCTTGATCTATGTGAGCACAACACCAAATCTTTGAGTCTGTCAATATTTTCAGGTTGTGAAGCAAGTATATTTTATATTGCTTCATTTTGCCTGAAAATTTTCCAGAGCATTCTCATGACCTTAAAACCTCTCTCCACAAATTTGGGGATCAATTCTCAAAGCCATTATTTCGCTATAATGTTTGCAAGATTCTGGACAGAGGGAATAGCTGTGAAGGAAGTACCATTTTGGTAAAACCAATTGGTATGAAATTTTTACAGCACCTTTATCTGGCCAAATCACTAAGCCTTGCCAAATTTGAGCTCAAGTTGATGCTTCATGTGAGTGCATCATCATGCTCAAGTTTCTGGACCATTTTGGTCAGTTGCAAAGCAACTATATCAACCATTGGTCCAAATCACCTCAAATTTCACAGGACTAGAGTCCTTCCTATCCTAAACCACCAGACAGCTTACTTAGCCCTCAGCATTTATCTGTTGGTCGGTGCATCATGGTTCAGATTGATGTAGTAAACTTCAGAGCTTTCTTACCATTACCCGCATCACTTTTAACCGAGCTACCACCGCGGTTATAACCTACCCAGGAAGGACTTACCACTAGACAATGTTTGCCACCCCTTGGCACCTTTTCCTCGCCAGCTCACGCGGTGACCACCGCTTTGGCATGCTCTGGCCGCGCCCAGAACGTCTTCTTGCTCGGGCCCCTCCTCTGCTCGGCGTCTCAGCAAGCACAGGCCTGTCCACCGGGTTCCCCGCGTTGTCGCCGTCATCCTGGAGCTGTCTCCCCCTCTGTCCGCTTCTCCATCGGTGCTCATCCCCGCACGCCCACGGGCGCATTGTGGCCGACCGAGCATTCAAGGCATTTTGGCTCGGTTCCTCGCCGTCTTCTTCCACCCTGCACTCCCTTGGCCTTATCTTCCCCGTGAGCTCTCCCCTGCGCCTCCCCCGTCGTCTACCCGCAAGCTCATGCGCGTGCACACACGTCCGCGGCGCCGGCCACGCGTCCGCAGCGACGCCAGCACGGCTCCTCCTTCCTGTGGCTATATAAGCCCACCCCGAGCGCGTTTCTCTTCACCAGCAGCCTCACTCCTCTCCCCTAGTTCCCTCGAGCCCCTTCCCCGAGCACTAGAGCCCCTCCTCGACCTCCATTTCCGCCATGGCCGCCTCGGATCTTCTCCTAAATTAGCTCGAAGCCGAGCCCCTCTCCACTCCCTCCCTCCACCAGAGCAACTCCCGTAGTCCACCCAAGCCCCTCCGCCCTTGTCCTACTCCTCCAGTGGCTTCTGGCCTCGAGCCCCGCTGGCGCCCGACGCCTCTGTCCGCCACCGCGCAAACCCTGCCCGACCCCATCCTCTTCGGCGTGCGCCACTGGCTCAGGCTGACGTAGCTCTCCGCGCTGAGCTCGTCGGTAGGCGGAGCATCGCCGGAGGCCCTCTGTGGCACCTGCTAGCGTCGCCCGACGGCGTCCGCCTCCCTGCCTCGCAGGCAGGCGCGAGGAAGATGAAGCCACCCCGTCCAGCTGGCCAGACGGGCCCCACCTCCACACGCGACCCCACCCGTCAGCCTCTCCATGCGTTGACCCGGCCTGGATGACGTGGTAAGTGGAAATGTACTGCTTGAAGTTCGTTTTCCTGGTCAGAAAGCGCATTCCTATTGAACTACGGCTGAAAGTTCGCTTCCTTTTGCAGAAAGCGTACTCTGCCCGAATACGTTTTCGGTTTTCTCAGTCAGGGGCTTGTTTGCAGAAAACTTTTCACAGATAGGTCTTGGCAGAAAACACTTTATAACTTTACAACCACAACTCCAAATGAGGTGATTCCAAAGCCCACTTCTTCGGTTCTGTTTGACACGAGAAATAATAAAAATAACATTGGTTATTGCATTATTATCTCTCTATGCTCCAGGGGAAAAATAAACGTTGCGGGCGTGCCAGTGTACTAAGTACACAAAAAATAGGGAAACATGCACTTTATTAATCTCTCATTGGAGAAACAAAAATACAAGATCCCTTTATATATGCGCCCCGTGGCCTACTAGTGCGGCCAGCCTGACTGTAGCGATTGCGGTCTCTTGGTTCCCGGGGCCTCAGAAGGCTCCCGGTTAATTACTCCCGCGGGTTGCTCCGCGAGATACCTCCGATTAAGCCGTGTGGTCATCTTCGTCGTCTTCGCTTCACGTTCTCCATGCATGATGATGATGGTGTGTGTGTGGTGTGGGAGGCGGCAAAGCCCGTGTCCTCATCGGTACACGTGCTGCTCAAAACATGGCTTTGTGCTGGCCACGGTCGCCCTTGCTGTCGTGCCTCGTCGGTCTTGACAGCGTTGATGTAGTCGGTGTTGAAGTTGCATGGGTCCTGCTCTGCTCGAACTTCTCGACGATGTAGCGGCTTCGTCGGGTATGCAAGGGGTTCACCTCGCGGGAGTATTCTTATGGAGACCGGCGTCGGTGAAAAACCAATGCTCGCTCGGATCGACAATGCTAGTGTGGTTGGCGCCTCGTCTTGGCTGGACGCCGTGTTTACGGCGGTCCTCCAAGACAAGGGCACCGCCTCACGGGGCCATCGGGAGTTAGTGTTGGTGAAGTCAAGTTGCCTCCTCGCCATCACGCCTCGTCTCCATGGGCTTCATGTCGCAAATAGCACCATGTACTGGTAAGGGTTCGTGAAGCCATGTCATTGCGTAGCGCCATCTTCCTCGCATCACGGGCTCCATGTTGCGGGCAGCACCGAGGGCGTGTGTCATCTCCATGGCTCTGGGTCGCGGTCTCCATCTTGACGAGGTAGACATTGGTAGTGTCCTCCTTGCGAGCTCCACGCCACAATCCTTCGCAGTACCGGGTTGATGTTGGCGACGTGCGTTGTCTTGGCGAGCTTCGTGCCGCCATCCAAGGCGGCACAGCAATAGCATCCTTGCGAGCTCCACGCCTCCATTGTCCATGGCACCGGCTTGGTTATATTGGCATTGGTGTCGTCTTGGCGAGCTCCGCGCCGCTATCCACCGTGACACGGCAGCGCCATCATTGCGAGCATCCACAACTTTGTCCTCCGTGGCACCGGCTTGATGAAGAAAAAGACAGGCGTCATCCTAGCGAGCTCCGTCTTGCCTTCCTCCACGGCACACGGCGGAGTCCCTGCGAGCTCCATGCCTCCGGGCCCCAGCTTGACGAAGTAAACGTCGGCGGCATCCTCGACGGGTGCCATGCCTCCGTCCTCTAGCTCCAACATGACGAAGTGGATGGCGGGCGTACTTCTTGCAAGCTCCCCGTCATGATCCTTGCGGCACCGGGTTGATGATGTTGATATTGGCGTCGTCTTGGCAGACTCCGTGTGGCCATACTCCGTGGCACGGTGGCGGCATCCTCGGGAACTCCACACCTCCATCCTACATGGCGCATGTTTGATGACGAAGGTGACGGGCGTCGTCCTGGTGGGCTCCGTGTCGCCATCCTCCGTGTCAGGGCGGCCGCGTCCTCACGAGCTCCACGCCACGGTCCTACACGGCACCAGGTTGACGATATTGGCGATGGGCCTGGCGTTGTCAATGTAGTTTACTGGTCTGGCGGCGTCGTCCACCACCTGTATTGTATCTGGTATGAGAAGAGCGCCGCAGCGTCCGTGGCGACATCCGCTGGGTGTGTCGTCCGCCACCTCCATTACATCTGGGTACGAGCATACCGCCGAGTCATCCGCGGGCGTCTCTGCCCCACGCGACGTCCACTCTCTCGATTGTAGCTGGTACATGGAAAAAAAGATGTGCGTAGAGAGAAGAGAGCATGCTAGCTTATGAAACATGATGCATTGCTCCATGGTTATCATCGCCCGTGTATCCACCAAGACTGTGAAGGCACCGCAGCACTCCTCCTTGGCGGGCGCGTCTCCCTCCATCTGATGCATGCCTGCAGGCCGCCGCCGCCGCACGCGCGTCCGCTACCGCACGCTTGAGTTCTATCCTCGGGTGGTTCCCTGTCGAGTGTTTGTTGCTGGGCTCCTCTTGATGCATGCGTGCTTCCCACGTGAAAACCTAATAAAACAATAAGACAAAGAAACAAAAAAAACTGTTGCTGTCAGAGGCGCGTCGGTTGCGGCGTCTCCCGGCTATGTCCGTCGGCGAGACGCTGCCGCTAGAGGCGCATCTTCTCCACGTCGATGATGCTGCCAGGGTGCGCCATCTTCTCAGCGTAGATTCTGGTCTTGGCCTCGGGTGTGCGTGCCTGGCTCTTGCCCGTCTTCTTGTATTTATAGGTGGCTAGCAGTAGTTGGACGTGACCAAAGCTTCCTTTTTGCTGGTCTTCTTGACGCACAAGTCTGTATGAAAAAAGGAAACGAAATCTCGTGCAGGTATGTATTGCCAACTTTAGCTAGCTAGCCACCGACGACTCATTTATTTTCCAAACATGCTGCACAAAACTTTCTCATGTGCACAAACAAGTTAGATCCATACCAAACAATGCATCGTGGGCATGTTAGCTAGTACGTACAAACGCGAGCATGCCGGCCGGCTGTAGATACCCGTATACGTACATGTATAGTATATGCATATGAGGAAGCATTGCTACGTGCATGGGTTAAATGATGTGTGCATGTGCAAGCTAGTGTCATGCATTAGTGCATGCATGTGTGAAGGAGTATTTATACATAAAATCTGCACCTAAAACTCACCAAAAATCACCAAAAGAATTATTTTATGCAAAAATGCACAAAAACTCGTCAAACAGGTTCGTTGAGCCCGTTCTGTTCAGATCATTTTCACTATGTTTTGACATTTTAAAAATGACCATTTTGCCCTTACGCTTAATCAGCCGCCTCCAAGAGAGAACGTTTTCCGGCGACTCTTTCCGCGAGCTTCTCATATTTCTTCCCAGTGATTTCTTCCACCCCAGGCAAGCCACACCCTCCATTTGCATGATTGCAATGCAGTAGCATGGTTTAAGTTATTTGAACTTGTTTAAAATATTGCATTAGCTATGTATGATTTGTTCATGGCATGTCTCGGAGTATTGTTTTGATGCCATGATATTGCTTGGAGTTCTAGGACTTATACTTTGATGATTATTTGGATATCATGTGCCTCTGGATTCTTAATGGCTAGTGTGATTATTTTATGATGGTAACTGGTATTATCTTGGAGTATTACTTTGAATATCATGTTGCCTTTGGATTCTTAGTGGCTATTATGATTATGTTCATGATGGTATTATCTTGGAGTATTACTTTGGATATCATGTTGCCTTTGGATTATTAGTGGCTAGTGTTAGTTTAATCATGATGGTAGTTGATATTATGTTTTGGCCTATGATGGTGGAGTTGATGCTTGATGTGGATCATAGTTGGATAGTTAGTTCTTGATATTTGAGTAGTAGCCTTATCATTTTTGGAATCATCATAGTAGTGTTAGGCTATCCTCTGAGTATTTTGGAGAGACGATGTTCAGCTTTGGATTATTTGTTGGATATTGCTATCACTTGGATTATAGGAACATAGATGATATTGAAGTATCTGTCATTACTATTATATTTTTGGGGATAAATTCCGTCATTAAGTTGGTCAGGTGCCACCGAACTGGGCTTTCTCCAGCGCAACCACATTTGCCTTTATGGGAAGGCCCTAATGCGGTCTATTGTCGTGCCTCTCGCTGGTGCCTCCAACGAGGGAAGGTTATGGGCTTGCGGTACCCTCGCCCGATAAGCAGACATAACCTTGTGTGCCCGTTGTTGTTGTTGTTGTTGTTGTTGTTGTTGTTGTTGTTGTTGTTATGTGCACGGTCCCCATGAGGGACGATCCCCGTGAGGGACGTTTTGGCCACGACGGTGGTCGTTGTGTCTTTGGTAGACACAGGGCCACCCAGGACTAGACCAGTTGGGAGTGGGTCGGAGTGGCCGGGAGAGTGTCATGGGAGTAGATCGGTTTTGTCGGAACGCCGTTGGTCCACCCGAATGGGAGTGCGAGGCCATGAGTTCCGTGGTGTGCGTAAAGTGTGCTACCTTTGCAGAGTGTGTTTATTTAAGCTATCGATAGCCGCGTCCTCGGTCATGGGCATGGGTTCGTACTAGGTCACACCACTTATAGGTGATATATTTATATGTTAATATGTTGAGCAGGACAGATTGGTAGGATGTTGATGATGGTGTTGGAGACCAAGTGATGGTCGTGGTAGTAATCGCCGGAAAGATCACTGTTTGAGACCAAGTGTTGGTCGTGGTAGTGATCGCCGGAATGATCACCTGTTGGTTTGGATCACGAGGTGATCGAGATGGTATATTGCTTGGCCGGTTAGCCAAGAGTGATATGGTTATGGAGATCTAAAATGGTGATTTATTAGTGTTATAGCAGTTTCATACCATGTTTAGTAGTTGTTTCATCATAATAATTGTTAATTTAATTAACATGTTAAATGCTATGTTATTGTCTTGCCTTGATGTTTATGGTTGTTGTGATCTTTCAAGTACATTCAATGTACTGACCTGGCGTGTCATGCCAGATTCCAGGTGATGCCATGATTGCTTGATTGCTTGTCGATGGTTGCCGTGCGTGCGAGCTAGATCGTGTCCCAGCCAAAGTCCCTACGGAGTGGAGTTCACCACCTTCATCGTTGTTCCGCTGCTAGCATAGAGCAAGTGTAGTATCACAGGCATAGTGCCGCCATGCTGATGTGCTTCTTTGTAACATCAGACCCTTGTATTATTATTCTTGTAATAAGAGCTGATTTGTTCTATGTCAAGAAGTGTCGTATTCCAAAGACTTCTCCTCGATCTCCGGGCTAGAATACGAGGCGTTCCGGTTTCTCTAAGCTGGGGTGTCACAGGCTTGGTATCAGAGCAGGTCTGGCTGTAGGATGCCCTAGTCAACGCGAGCAGTAGAAATCGGTAGTATAGAATTTGGCTTGTTTATTACATTTGGTTGCTGTATTTGTTTGTTGCACAGCATACATATAGCCTTAGTAGTTGTTGCTGATGATTTATCTGGTGAGTGTAGTTGGCATCGGCTCGGATCCACTATAGCTCAGCCTATGCATTTCTCCAGTTTTCTTTTCTTGCCTATTCTTTGGTGATTGGCGTTGTTTCTGTCCCATCAGAGTGATGCCAAGTGATGCCGACACTGTTTGCAAAAATGGTGATCAGGTATCGCGCCGAATTCCTTCCTTCAGCCCCATTTTGTTTTGGTGGTAGACATGCTTCTACCCCGGATCGTCCTTTTTCTTGTCGTGTTGGCAACCCTTAAGAGCGGGCGCGTTAGTAAGGGGGGCAGAATGGCAGTTACTGAACTTGGTGACGCACAATGTGGGCGCAAGGCGAAGTGCGGATGTTGGCTGTGACCGCATATGCCCATCATCGAAAGTGAGCTCTTCGAGCTGATCTAGGGCGGAGGATCGGAACCAGTCGTCAAGCTTGGCTCAATCCTTGTCGTTGGAATGGAACTTGCCCATTCTAAGGCCTTTGGTTGGGCCAAGGTGACTGCCGAGGTTCTTGGAGAAGGCATCCAAGTTTTTGCGATAGCTGGAGTTCCATAGGGGGCTCCACCACCGGGAAAGGATGGTTGTCCGTGCCCCATATTTGATTGGGAGGAGGGAGATGATGACTCTCAACATATCATCGGGGAGACTGCTGATGAAGTCTAGGCCTGCTGGAGTCACTTGCAGTTCCAGCTCGCCCCACCTCCGCTTGTTGGTAGCCCCGTTCTCCACCTCCGAAGTCTCCTTGTCGGCGACGCTTTCTGATAGAAATGGGAGTAAAGGGAATATTTAGTTAAAAGAGGGCAATAGAAAAGTGTATTGGTAACTAGAAGTTATTAGGTAGGAATATAGTAATAAAAGGGAATAACAATTGGTTGCTTAAATACTACATAATTTATTTGACATTGCTGGGTAAGTCAACATGCAGATAGTTGGAAAGAAAACTTACTTCCAACAAAGTCTGGACGGATGATTTTGTCGGGGAAGTTACCATATATCTCATGACCAGGCCCTTTTATGTGCAGTGCAATTTTTGTGCCAGTTTTCAGTACATAAAACTTTGCAATTTCTTTCCAAAAGCCAGTGCCAAAATAGGAGTCACCACGTTCATCAAGTCTTAAAGTAGCAATGGTTCTAAATCCATGGTTTGTGTGCAGTATGACATCCGTGGAGCCTTCATCTATGTAAAGGGAAAAATTGTGCACTACATAATCTGTTGCATAGTAAGGGATGTTGTGCAGAAAATGGTAGGATTGTTAAACAAAATATGGTAACATGCAAATATGGGCCCAAATAGAAAGAACTGTAAAGCAGTCAAAATCGAAGGACAAAAATCTATAATTAAACAGATAGGGTAAACATGATGTCATGGAAATATGAGAGTAATAGAAAAAACAATACATCATTAATTTTCCTAATATAGAAAGAAGAGGGGGGAAAATCCCCTTGACGTATATGGTGCATGTGGCACCTTTTATCCAAATGTAGCAATATTTAGAATATGTTCAGGAAAGTAGGCCATGCTAACCAATTTAGGGTGAGATTGAACATACCGTGCGCGTCCTCAAATTATCTGGTACTGTGAGATGGAATCTCTAGCAGAGGTCGCAAAGTCCTGAAGTGTCGGTGCACTCTACAGTATATGAATGAAAGAAAATCCTCAAATCAGCTCAAATAAAAATGAATTCACGGCGATTTCCGCTGGGTGATTAAAGGAGGCAGATGAACTGGGATAAGAGATGAGATAATATCCTGTTAAATTAGTTACCTTGTTGTCCATAAGAAAGAACCCTCAGTATGGGAGATTCCCCAACCGAGCGGAGCTGGGTCGACCACGAGAAGCGTCGAGAAAGTTGATGGCGATAGGCGGCGGCAAGCGGAAGTGGCGAATTGCGGTGGGCTTTGCCGGCAGCCTGGCGGCGGCGGCAGGCGTCGATCTAAGTGTTTACCACCGCGATAGGCGGTGCCATGGCATAGACAGGGAGGAGCTTGTGTAGGTGTGAACAGGGAACGTACCGGAGGGGCCAAGGGGTGGCGGGCGGGGTGAGGGTTTTTGTGACGTGGGGATGGTGAGGGTTTTATTTTTTTTCTTTTTTGAATTGGGTCATGAGGGTTTTCTGTCCCACAAAGAATTTTGGGGGCGATGGTTTGCTAGAGTGAACCGTGTGTGATTGACGCAACAAGCAAAATGAAAGTCATTGCACACGGTTCCAATTTTGGGAACCATGTGTGATTTACATACTACCTCCGTCCTAGTTGATTGGTCCCCCTTTGTAATTTTTACCAAATTTTGAACAAATATTTAACATACTCGGACATAGATGATAAGCATACTTGTACATAAGCATAGTTCAACCATAAGTACATAGTTCAACCACATTAAGCATACTCAAGCGTACATAGTTCGATCCATCCCACATCTCATCTCACATGCGGCCGGCACGATCCCGAAGCTTCTCCAGGTACTCGGCGTACGCGTCGTGCGCCACCCTGCGAGAGTACTTCTACTTGAAGGAGCCAATGGCTCCTCCTCTTGCATGCACCAGAACACTTAGATACGCATCATGAAGCTTCTAGTTGCAAAATGGGCATCCATAGCCGCCATTTTAGGTCCTAATACATATGTTTTGCATTCCCGCATAAAGCTCCCTCAGGATTTGCCTCTTGTACCTCCTCTGGCCATCTTCATCCTTGTTGTCCATATGTCAGACAACACCTATACAAATAATAAAACAAATTTGGCATCAAATCAATGATTACATGTCGTGAAGTAGGATTAGGAATTTATGGCTATTTATTTATACATATCCAGAGATTATGGTTCGATTTTTAAGCACAGTCGTCTATGTACGGACCAATCTTAAAGAAAATAATGGCACAAACATATGTAGGTCATTCAAAATCAATTGTCAAGACCTGGCTAGGAATTATTAGCACGAACACTAACCCTAGTCGGGTTACTAGCAGAAATCATTTGCACAGATGAAACAACTAATCACTTATCACCTGTACCATTCAAACAATCAATACACTACACGGATCTAACGAAACTTACTTAGATTTCATGGATTGGAAAAACATAACCATAGGATTTCTATTCCAAAAAGGGGGAGGCAGGAGTAACTACAGAAACCCTATGTTCTATTTGAAACATAAATGAGTATACATGACTAACCAGTTGTCCGTCGTCGTCGGTGTCATTGCCAGAGTGGTCGTCGGAGTCATCGCCGGAGTGGTCGTCGGAGTCGTCACCAGAGTGTTCGTCGAAGTCGGTGTGGAACTCCACCTCCCGCTGTGGAAGCTCGACGACATCAGGGTGCAACGATAACTCACCTCCCGATGAGCCTGCGCACCGGACTGCTGGCATGCCTACCAAAGTCTCACACAGCTAATCGCACGCCTCCTGATGACACTGCGCAGCAAGCACGCCTCCCCGTCTGCCTACGCGGAGGACTGCTGGTTTATTGTTTTCGCACATTATACCGTCAACGCATGCCTGCTCGCACGACACACGGGTCACGCGGTTGCACGTATATTGTTTTTCCATTTGGATGATTAATGTTGCCGATTTATTGTTTAACCGAAGCGTGGCACGTATCCATTGTTGGTCTAACGCTCACGGTTCGAACAAATAACCCATTTGGGATATTGGTTCCCAATTATTAATAATCTCCCGTCTATAATTAGATAAAGATTACATCAAAAGTGGTCTCAAATTTTACAAAAAAGTATAATGCCACTTTGTATTGGTGTCCATATGACAACACGATAAGTTTCATGAACTTCAAATAAGTTTTGCATGTACTAGAATTTAAAAATCAAGATTCTCAATGTTTGAAATTTGTTTCACGGGGAGTAAACATGCACCCAGTGAGACACATGTGTTTTTGCAGTCCATTTAGGTGCACTGTCACATGTGGATGTAGCTCAAATTTGATTTTTGCACATTATACCCGTAGAAAATTAATCAATCAATGTACTAAAACGTCTTAATGATCTCTGTGATTTTTTTGAAATTAAAATGTCCCTCCTTTGGTAACATTTATGTTCACCGCCGGATAATTAATTTAACATGCATCGTAGTTGCGGTGGATTCGCGGTATGTGTGTGGGTGTGTGCGTATGGGGGTGGCAGGTGGCGGGTGGCTTGCAGTACACTATGAGTTGTGAGCCACCATGCGGGTTGGCCATTTTGTTAGGTAGGCCGGTGCCACATCAGAGTTGTGAAATCGTTATTTAAAACATTACACAACCGTTTCATACATAAATGTTTTGGCCACATGCAGTCGATGGTTGTCCTACACGACACTCGATACTCGCGTGTGACGCTTTCTGTGGGCCAGTGAGGTCGTCATCCATCACTTTGACGAACAACCGGCAATGAGTTTAATTTGACCAGCAAGGTAGAATCTTTTTTGTTTGTGTTATGGTGGTATATAGTACGTGTCGAAGAGGTGGGAGGGGACTAGCATATATACTATACATACGCATTCGTGAACAAGTACACCTCACTCAGTGTCGGGACATTTTGGTTTCCGAGGCACGTGCCACATCAAATTTGTGAAATTGGCTATTCAAACATCACAAAACACCTTTTAGGGCCACATGCATATCCCAGCTAGGACACTCACGTGTGACACTTCCATCTGTGGGCCCACGAGGCCATCATCGATGCATGCATGCATCACTATGACCTACATCGGGAGAGGTTAATTAATTTCACCATCGATGAGGATTCTTTTGGGTTGTACATGCATTACGACAAGAGCATATAGTATGCGGTGAAGAGGGGGGAAGGGGACCATCATATGTAGTACGCTTGATGAACCTCGCTCTGTGTGGGTGCATGGTTTATGGTTTTTGAGGCATGTGGCACATCAAAGTTGTGCATTTTGGGTATTCAACATATATATGTTTGGCCCACATGCAAAGCGGTGGTGGTTGTCCTCTCGCACCCACTTAAGCGGTTATCAGCGATATCGATGCTTTCCATCTGTGGGCCCGCTTGGTCCATCACTACTTTTTACCTGACAACAAGAGAGGTTAATTTGACTTAGATGGGGATTATTATTTTTGCTCTGGGATGACATGCATGATACAGTTTGAGCACACGCACGTGCATGTGTACGCATGAATCCCTTCCATTGAGTTGAAGTAGCTACTACAATGACACATCATGAACCAATCTCGCTCTGTGTGGGGAGCTAGTGTACGATTTTTGACGCATGCGCCACATCAATGTTGTGTATTCAAACATGCATGCACACATCACCTCCATACATATGCATGTAGTGGTTGCCTTCGAATGGTACACTCCCTCGCATGGTTATCGGAGACAAGCCTATATATTCTTGGGCCCGCGTGCACATCCATGATCACCTTGACCAACAACAAGATAGGTTACCATGGCGTGTTCTTCCTTTCGTTCATGTGATCGTAGTATAGGTCATGGTGAGATTCAGACCTTAAGTTTGAGTGCATATACTATGCACGCATGCATGTATGAATCCCCATCGTTGGCTTGAAGTGTGGTGTAACATACATATGCATCGTCAACCTAACCCTCACTCAGTGTGGGGATTTCTAGTTTGAAATCACGTTGCCACATCAAAGTTGTTCCATTGTTACTCAAAAACACAACTCTCCATACATATGTTTGGGCCACACGCATGTAGTGTTTGTCTTCGGGGACTAGCTACTTGCGTGATTATTGGCGAGCTAGGCCATCTCCGGGGTCGCATGGACGGCCATCACTTTGACCAACAACAAGAGAGAGGTTGTATGACCAAGGTGGATTATTCTTTGTCCGTTTTATGATCCATCTTGGTGAGATATGCCTCTCTGGCCCAGCGACTGAAAGTGTGTGTGTGTGTGGGGGGGGGGGGTTGCTACTTTGCACTTTGCTTAGGTGAACCTTTGGGGGGGCATGCATTCATAGCTTAGGATTCCCTTCGTGCCGACACGAGGGGGGCTGGGGGGCTGTAGCTACTTCGCACTTTGCTAGGTGAACCTCGGTTGGGGGGAGGGGCATGCATTCATAGCTTAGGGTTCCCTTTGTGCCGACACAAGGGGAGAGGGCTTCTAGCTACTTCACACTTTGCTAGGTGAACCTCGGTTGGGGGGCATGCATTCATAGCTTAGTATTCCCTTTGTGCGAATACAAGGGAGGGGGGCTACTAGCTACTTTGGACTTTGCTAGGGTGAACCTTGGTTGGGGGGGCATGCATTCATAGCTTAGGATTCCCTTCATGCCGACACAAGGGAGGGGGCTGCTAGCTACTTTGCACTTTGCTAGGGTGAACCTCGGTTGGGTGGGCATGCATTCATCGCTTAGGATTCCCTTCGTGCCGACACGAGGGAGGGGGCTGCTATACTTCACACTTTTCTAGGTGAATGAACCTCGATTGGGGGCATGCATTCATAGCTTAGAATTCCCTTCGTGCCGACACGAGGGAGAAGGGGGGCTACTAGCTACTTCACACTTTGCTAGGTGAACCTTGGTTGGGGGGAGGGGACATGCATTCATAGCTTAGGATTCCCAATTCGTGTCGACACGAGGGAGGAGGGGGCTGCTAGCTACTTCACATTTTGCTAGGTGAACCTCGGTTGGGGGGGGCATGCTTTAATAGCTTAGGATTCCCAATTCGTGCCGACACGAGGGGGGTGGGGGCAAGCAATACCATGCGCTTTGCGAGAGAGGTGCCACATCGAAGTTGCATTTGGTATTTGAAAATCAAACCACCCTTTTGATACATAAATTTGGTCCACATGCAAGTGTGTTCGTGTTGTGACCCTCTCCCGCGTCATTTTTCACCAAATTTATGAACATTAGACAAGTCGGATGATGCAACAGACACGGTTCACTCAAACTAATCGTGTGCCACGCTGGTGCCCCTGTCACGCACACATCCGCACAGTACATTGGGCTCCACGAGGCTCCCCCTCTCAAAAATATCTGCCCGCCTCGAGGGTTTTTCTGTTTCATAACACACGGTTGTTACCTCCGGACCGTGTGCGATGTTTCTTGTTCCCAATTCCGCCTGCATCCCTAGAAAATATCTACCCGCCTTGAGGGTTTTCTGTTTCATAACACACGATTGTTATCTCTGGAACGTGTATGATGTTTCTCGTTCCCAATCCCGCCTGCATCGCTAGAAAATATCTGCCCGCCTCGAGGGTTTTTCGGTTTCATAACACGCAGTTGTTATCTCCAGACTGTGTGCGATGAACTATCATCAAAATTTTCAACAGCCCGGCATTTCACTCCCGCATAGTAAAATTTTCAGTACCTGCGCCATTTCCTCAAACACCCCATGCCTCCCCCCTCCACACACAACACACACACACACACACACACACCAAAACCTCCTCGGGTGTGCGCACACATACACACCCCCTCCCTCGATCGAAACCCTGGCAAGGTCCCCGCCGCTGCAAGACCTCCATTGTCAACATTTGTCGGTTTGCCTGTGCAGCTTACCTACCGATCTTCATACCCAGGCCACCCTAAGTTTCTTAGATGACGCCTACCAAACGCCCCTTTCCCATAGATCCCCATCCCCATCGCTAGAGCGTTGCAGCCTAAGCCCGGCTACGCTTCCCGTGGAGCTCGAGGAGCGACTGGCCGAAAAGAGGTGTATAGCGGTCTCTTCGCCCGACGTCGACGCGGAAGCTAATGACCATTACTCGTGGCGGGCACTCAAGCAGCGGGGAAGACTATGCGGGCATGTCTCGGTTGCTGGCTAAGACATCGAGGTCATCAACAGCGACGGCCTGAGGCGGGCTATGTCACAGGTTAAGTGGCCCACCCCAAACCCCTCGGGTTCAACCGCCCTCAATCTCATCCATGGCCCCGCCGCTGATCCCCTCTGGATCGCAGTCATCAATTTGCCAATCTACATCGCCATCGATCCCCTTTTGTCATTTCTGATGGACACATTCTGCGATGCTGGCTTGGGATCCACAGCTTCCAAGTCAGACCTCATCGACAGCAACCACAAGGAGGGCACCCTCTCCGGCTCTTCCAAGGGGAAAGAGCCCATCTGCTCTTCCAAGGGGAAAGCACCCATTTGCGACATCAGGGAGGGCACCCTACATCCGTGCTCTTTCAAGGGGAAGGAGCCCATCTGCGACAACATGGAGCGCATCCAGGGTCCGTGCTCTTCCCACGAGAACTAGCCCATCTGTGACAAGTGAGGAAACCCATGATTTGTTCTGTTGTGCCTCTTCACAGGGGGAAACCCATGATTTCTTTTGTTGAGTCCCTTTTGTAGTGTAGTGAGAATATGTCCAGTTTTAATTGCTATATCTGGTTGTTTGCAGTATGCCTTGTTTATTTTAGTTGTTCACAATATGATGCTCTATATGTGCAATTATTTACTGTGCAGTACATTTCATCAATCTAGTTTTAAACATACGGATAGGAATGCATATATTTTCTTGCTATTAAGCCTGTTATAGCTAGCATATGCCTCTTTTAAAGTTTTTTGATTGTTCAATTATTTTTAGTCAGCATATGTCCAATTTCAAATGCTATCTTTGGTTGTTCGTAGTATGCCTTGTTTATTCCAGTTATTCACAACGTGATGTTCTATATGTGCAAGTATGAACTGTTGTGCTTAACATGCTTCTTGATGTACCAACACAGGAAAATTTTGGGAATGACTGCTGTTTTCCATCGAGGTTAGTTTCATCACATGGCTTATATCTCCTCACTGTTCAGGATATCGGTAGCTGGTACCATATAGGCTGGCGGCTGATAAGGGACTAATCGGTGAATCGGACTTTTAACTAAATATATTTGCAACCCATTTCTCGTTAGGTTAACTAGGGCCATATGTAATATATCCGAGGCTACATAGCAACATGCAATGTACTTAATGTCTAAATATGCAATCCTAGGCTACATAGCAACAAGGAAGAGTGTAACATTAATGTTCTAATGATGTCTAGATATACGTAGAAGAGCAGTAGAAGCAACAGCAACAACACCCCTGTTTGGATACTCAACTCAGCTAGAGATTAGAGTTAGTTTCTAGCTCATTACTGACCCTGAACTAACTCCATCCAAAGAGTTATTTGGATGGTAGGGTTAGATTGACAATAAATTCACTAGGAGAACTAGCTCAAATTAGCACCTCTTGGGTTGGATAGTTTTTTTTGGGTGGGTTATAGATGCAACTAGCTCAAACTAGCCCTCATGTTTAGATATACTTTAGGGCTATTTGAGCCCGAACTATCTCAAACTAACTGTAACCCCTGGATATAGCAGCAGTTAATGAGCCAATAATTTGTAAGAATGCACTAAACTCCTTCCGACCCATAATATAAGATGTTAATTCATCTAATATGTGAGTATATTGGATGTTATAAGATACTCGCTCCCTTCCTAAATATTTATCGTTTTAGAGATTTCAAATGGACTACCACATACGGATGTATATAGACATATTATAAAAGAGTGTTGTACTACATCATTGTGCAATTGTTGTTTAGGTTCTAATATTAACTTGGTGCTTTTAGGTACATATGTCATTGGTAAAGATCGACGCTTCGACCCTTTCTGCGTATGGGGCAATGAGATATCGATGAACCAGCATCAAGTGAGGAAGCCGATGAAGATTGTTAGTAAAATAGGTCCAAAGATGGCAATTAAACTATTTGTTTACACTTCATCCAAGACAACAGCGAACTACAGGATGGTAAGTAAGAAGTCTGCAACCTTCTTTTTACTGCCCATAATGAGTTGTGTTAGATGACAATGTCTGAATCTTTTTCCTTTGCAGTGGTTGCGAAAGCAGTTTACTCAAGATTACCTCTCAAACTACATGATTGGTGGGCATGCAAATGTTAAAGTATTTCTACCAGAACACGATGAGTATCTAGACGTTTTCATGAAGACCGTGAAGGATGGGCAGTCGGCCATCACAAGGGGTTGGACTAGGGTCGTGCGTGCCTTCTGCATGGAGGAGGGCACAATATGGGCATTTCGCTTCACCTTGTTCAGCAACCAGAATATATTTTGCCTCATTCTTTACCGTCTTTAATAGTACAAGTATACAACTGTGGTTCATCATTCTTTATTTGGTTCTTATGTAACTCTTGAACATATGTACCTATGAATCGAATAATGCATTAGTTGTTTGAACCTGATTGATATGAATAAAGATGTAGCACACATTCAAATTCAAATTCAAATCTGGTACAATTTGAAATAGCAGCAATTGAATTATAGTGAAATTACGCTCTCCAGGTTGTTACGGCACACATGGTTGGTAAAACACAAATGTTTGCGATATACACCATAATCCGAGACAGTTCACAGAGAGGAAACGTGTGCAAGCATGCACACATTTGCCGTTTCCAAAGCGTGTGCGATGTTAGACAATATCACAATTGCTGTGGGCAAACTAAACATTTGTGTTACTTGCCTTATCGTACACGATTCGCAACCATGAACTATTTCAGATGAAGTATGCATCGTAAACGTTACACCACATAATAGCGTGTGTGATAATTATCGTGTACGACGATGTTACGACGGTTCGATGTTTCGTAATCCTGTCCGACACTCGTACGATGATTAGCTAATCTTCTTAACAGTGAACCGTTTTTGATGGGCCACGCATCATACACGTTATATAATAGTGAGCCGTTTGTGATGGGCCATGCATCGTAAACGTAGCACCACAGAATACCGACTGTGATGGCAATGCGAGCAGAAACGAGTAGGAGTACTATAGGGTCCCTATCCCCGATGGTTTCTGGGTCGTGTGGGAAGGACCCCCCTATCGCCCACACTCGGCGACATTTCGAAATGCTGTCGTGGAAAGGGGTTAAAAACCGCTTGTTTAGCACCGACGCGCATGAGTGAATAATCATTCTTGTGATTAATCCTTGTGTTTTGTGCTGCGGAGCATCCCTCAGGTGGTCGTCATTGCTCATGATGTTAACCCAATTGAGCTGGTTGTGTTGTTCCCAGCCCTATGAAGGAAGTTGGGGGGTCCCATACTGCATTGTTAAGGGAAAATCACACCTTGGATTGGTATATTCATACATGTTCTTCTACCCTTCTAAAATATGTTACCCTAACTAGGAATAACTTCTCACCCTCTCTTGATTGTTCACCAACAAGATTGCCTCTGTTCTCTGACTTACCACTGAAGAAGGAGGACAAGCTTGAATTCAGCAAGATCTTGGAGGCTATCAAGGTATGTTGCTCATATAACCCTTGCTATCATTGAGTTGCAGTCCACTTGTTGTTACCCTTCTAACATCTCCAATGCCCACTATTCTGCAGGCTAACTTCAATGACAAGTTCGACGAGTTCAGGAAGAGGCGGGCGATGGCATTTTATGAAGCTCTCCATTTCAGTTGCCTAACTGACTTTCGCTCTCTATGTTTATGCTTATTTGCAGCCAGATAGTGATTTTGGGCTGAAAGATTATTGCAAGCTTAGAATCTTTTAAAGGTCCTTATTGACATGACTCATATGATAAACTTCCAAAATATTCATTTAACGTTGCTATTTTTTTCATATCCATATGATTTTTTATAGAACCAGGAGAAGAGTAAAATGGACACAACTTCTGGTACATCTGAGGTATAGAATCGGCAATCTTCGCTGAATGTTGTAACATCTTTACATCTGGATTCAGTTTTAAATCATAAATAAAAGCCATTCATGTTTCTGATAGTTATATGATGTGGCATGTACATACTTTACAGTTACCATGCAAGTGCCATGATGTCGCATAGATATTTCTGTATCTATATGAATGTCGGACCCTACGTGATTGATCTTATATTCTTCCTATATATATGATAACTAGCTCTCCTTTAGTGTTGTAGTACTTTTATACTAAACTGGACTGGGAATGGTTTGATTGTGCTCTGTAGGACAATGTGATTTCTTTTCATAGAATATTGTCATCTATATCTTGTTGAATGTATAGAACTATTGGTCAGTTAATTCTCTCACGCATCAATTTACAAATTCATTTTCTTTCACATGGGGCTTGGCTGGTTTAAATTTAATGCACGCATCATATATGTTGTTTAGTTCAGACTTATGCATGTGCATGCATTGTCATTGATTTAACAAAGACATAGCATGATTATGTACATAAAAATAGTATGAGTATGCATGTGTCTGCGTTCTGCGAACGGGGTACCCAGACTTGGTTGCCTGCGGCCCGAGGCGTGGCTCATCCAGCGGCCTAGTACGACCCATCTTCATCAGCAAACACTCAAGACCCTAGCGAGGGTCAAGCCTCGTGAGGCGGACGACACAAGACCTCCTCAGGGGCAGCCTCACTAGGTTGCCTCATGAGGAGTGGAGAGATCAAGGCGAGGGGCACCTCGTGAGGTTTCCGTGAGGTTTCCGTACTCATTTTCCTCTTTGGTGCTAAAGGGGCAAGCGCAAGCGAGGAGTCCCGAGGCATCATGCAAAGGTTTCCATATCAGTGCAATGAGATCAAGACCGACAGGACGGCAGGATGGAGGCCACCGCGGAGCCCACGACGGCGTCACCACCAGAGTCTTTGGCAGGCGAAGACCACCTTTTGTCAGGATAAGTTCTACTAGTTGTCCCCCTTTAAATTGGCCGTTGTGGGATCCCTTCCCGCCTAATATTTGGGAAGAGGACCAGGGCCTCTATAAATAGGACTAGCCACCAACGTAGGGAGGCATCCCATCTGGGACTGGATCCATTCTACCCAGGCCACCATACAAGCTCACCGAGCTCAAGAACACCTCTCCTCAGGAGGTTGTTCATCCCTTGTACTTGTTCATCCTCAGCCTACAAGGCAATCCACCACACCACAATAGTGTAGGGTATTACACCACAACGGTGGCGCAAACCAGTATAAACTCTTTTGTCCCTTGTTCCACGGGTTCGGCGAGCTCAAGGGTTTTCCGGAACCCATAAGGGTTTGCCGGAACCTGTAACCTGACATTTGGCGCGCCAGGTAGGGGTGCACTGAAGTTCCACTCCTCCGGTGGCTCCGCCTCTCCGTCCGGTCCCCATGGCCAGCGCTGCTCCCCCGACTGGATCGGAGGGCGACCACGGTGGTGCCAGGGGGCTCAGGGCCTTCACCCCCGCCTTGCGGGGGTGCAGTGGCCGCACAAGTTCAAGCCAGAGATGCCGCCTCGGTACGACGGCGTGGCGTATCTATCGGCCTTCCTGCTGGCATATGAGGAGGCCGTCCTGGAAGCTGGAGGTGGCGACAAGGTCGTGGACAGCGCTACTCCCCCTCCATGATACTCTATGGCTTCTTGGGAGGAGCTGCGCGGCCTTTTCGTCCCACGCTTCGCGGCACCAGCGCATGTCGCCGTCATGGCCCTCCTCGGCGGCTCGCAAGGGCCCCCTTGGACCGACACACCAAGCAGTTCTTCTGATAGATCGGCGCTGCCTCTGTGCAGCGGGGAGCTCCTCCAGGATGGGCGGTGCCCAAGGCCGACCTATACTTTGACTCAAGGGATCACCCTGCTACCACTCCCGGCTCGGGTGCGCTCCCAATGCTCTTCACGCCCACCATCTACAACGTCGCCATGACCAAGACTCTCATCGACGATGGAGAAGGCCTCAACATGCTCTCTGTGGAAGTTTTCGGCTTGCTTCTCATGTCGTACGGCCGGCTCCGCCCCACAAAGCCTCTTGTAAACACCTTTCTCTATAATTCCCTTCAATAAGCTATTTTCTTGCTCAAATGTAACTTGGCTAAGAGAATCATTAGTGGAATCAAGAGAACTAGTAGAAGCAACAACATTGGTTTTAGCATGATTATTGTTACTACTAGAAGAAGAATCTTTCTTGTTCTTGTTGCTAGATTTAACTTGTGGCATGTAAGTAGACAAGAGTAAACACTTGGCAATGTAAGAAGAACTTTCCTTGTGAAGATCATCATTGATTACCTTTAAGAACTCATGCTATTGCTCAAGGTTGAGCTTTTCAAAGCATAGCTTCTCATGAGTCTTGAAAAGTTCTCGATGATCTTCCAAGGTAGTTTCATGAGCTAACTTAAGAGTGTTTAGTTCTTTAGTTAGACGCTCAATCTCCTTCTTATAATTGTCATTCATTTTATATTGATTAGCATGATTAATAGAAAGTTCATCATAGTTTTCATAACTAGAGTTGTCAACAAGTAAATCAGCATCACCTAGCAAATCATCTTCATCACTATTGAAATCAACATACTCGGGGTGTGATACCTTTGGGCCTTTAGCCATGAAGCATCTTCTAATTCCTTCATTTGGTGATTCAAATATGTCGTAGGAGTCGGTTGACACAAGTGCTAGACCAGCAACACCTTCATCTTGAGTGTATTCGGAGTTGGAGTGCTAACTTCTTTCGGAGTGATTGTCGGTGTTGGAGCCGAATACCCATTCACCAACATGAGCTTGATGTCTTCGTTTTGTGTAGCTCTTTCATGACTTGTCCTTCCTTAACGAACCCTTGTTTCTCTGAGAGGGTCTTCGCTCATAATGATCATCTCTACTCCTTCTCTCTCAAGGTGGTGATTCTTCTCTTCCACTTCTTCTTTTGGGAGAATATTCGCTCCTTTTGTAGGGAGCCGTACACTCATTGGAGTAGTTTCCGTGTCTTCCACAATTGTAGCAATTATGTTGACTTGAAGATATTTTGTCATTGTAGGACCTTGACTTGGAACTTCTTTCCTTGCTTCTACTCTTGTGGAACTTGTTGAAGTTCTTCACCATTAGGCTCAATTCTTCATTGAAGGTTTGTTTCTCACTTGATGATGTGGGAGCATCACATGAGGCTTTGTAAGCACTACTTGACTTGTTGTGGAGCTCTTCCTTATCCTTAAGTGACATCTCATGAGCAAAAATTCTTCCAATGACTTTCGTTGGCTTGAGATCTTTGTAATTGGGCATCATTTGGATCAATGTGCACACGGTATCATATTTTCCATCCAAGGCTCTTAGGATCTTCTTGATGATGAATCTGTCGGTCATCTCTTCACTTCCTAAGCCAGCAATCTCATTTGTGATGAGAGCAAGCCTAGAGTACATTTCAGCGACACCTTCACCATCCTTCATTTTGAACTTGTCAAGTTGACTTTGAAGAACATCCAATTTGGATTCCTGAACGGAGTTGGTACCTTCGTGCATATCAATGAAAGTATCCCAAATTTCCTTTGCCTTCTTAAGACGGCTGATTTTGTTGAATTCTTCGGGGCAAAATCCATTGAAGAGAATATCAAAAGCTTGAGCATTGTATTGCAGCATCTTCAACTCTTCCGCGGTAGCTTCATGGTATGGTTCTCTCCCATCAAAGAATTCACCTTGCAAGCCAATACACACAATAGCCCAAACGGCGGGGTTATGTCCCAATGCACGGAGCGGAGCCGTAGGGCGCGGTCGGGGTCGACACGGCCCCCATGGCCGAGGCGGCCGGAGTGGCGTCCTCATAATTTCTCCTCCAACTGCTCCACCCCTGGCACAAGGTCATGTGGGGGATATGGCGCTTGAATTCATCATCAAGCTGCGCGAACGTCCCCATAGTCTTCTACGACTCCCTCGCCCTTTCACCAAGGTGATGGAGGTCGACCGACCGCTAATGATGCGGCTGCACATGAGCGGCTGCTGCAATGTCACCGTGTGGGTGAATGTTGAGTTCCCCGCACCCTGCATCATGCTCCTAAGGCGTGGGAGGAAAACATTTGCCCGCGCCCACTATCTTGCGGAGGGGCAATGTGATAGCCTGGCTTATTAGGGATGATAGACTACTCATATCAATAAGGAATTCCTTCTTTTCCGGATGGGTGACCGACCGAGAAGTTTCTCCCGAGTGCGCACGAGTGAGGACAAAGTGCGCAGAAAAGACTAGTATTGATCTATGGGGCCAGTCTAGATCCCGCCAGGATTAGTAACCACCTACGGGTGTGTTCGGGGCGTTATAGGCAAGTCCCTCGCTTCAAGTTAGTGGAGTCTGACATGCTCTGCGTCAAGGTCATCGGGTGTTCATGCACTCATCTCGGGTGCAAAGCTCGAGCAACGATGAAAGCTCCTCCTCGAGCAACAGTGACGAGGAGGACACGGATGGTAAAGACGACGATGGTGAGTCCCATGTCGTCGAGCCTTAAATACGGCGAATCGAACTCCAACTAAACATCGATGGCACCATCGTCACCAGCTGGGCACTGGCAGCACCATCATGTGCAGCCGAACTGCGACAGAGTGATTTGTCGAGCGGTGGTTGACCTAGATGCCATCGCCACCTCCAGCTGGACTCCGGTAGGCTCGTGGGCTCCAGCTTCGTCTTCCTTGCCGATCTTCCTATCGAGCCATGTCCCGCTGGTCCTGGCGGGGGTGACTAGGGCATCGCCTAGCCTCTACCTCCATCCCTAGCTTCATCTTCCCTGCCGGGGAGGTGCTCTCCTGATCTTGTCGGGCAGCGTCCCTCTAGTCCTTGCGGGGGTGACCAGGGTGTCGCCCAGGTGCTCCTTTTGCCCTCCTTGCTCTCCGATGTAAAACCTAGGAGGAGAGGGACAAGAAAGGCATTACGGAGCACTTCCCTTTTTTAATCAAAAAGTGTAGGCATTTTTCGTATTTGAATCAAATTTAAGTACTTCATCATCCATGTTAGTACTTGTATGATTTGTACTTGTTATTTCAGCAATTTAAAAGAAAATCATGTCAGGAAACCGTTCATGCTTTTGACGTTTAGAATGCTTTGTCCTCTAGACTCTTCCGCAAGCAAGGTTCCGGCAAGCCTCTAAGCCCATCACAAGCTCTCACGGTCAATGAAGGATATTCCTTCTCCCAGGAAGACCCGATCAGACTCGGAATCCCGGTTACAAGACATTTCGACAATGGTAAAACAAGACCAGCAAAGACGCCCTATGTGCGGACAAATCCCGATAGGAGCTGCACATATCTTGTTCTCAGGGCACACCGGATTGTCCAAACTTCCGATAGGCCAACCCAGAGTTGCCCCTGGTGGTCACCGGTGGCCAACAGGTTGGACCAACACTCAGAGGAGCACTGGCCCGGGGGTTTAAAACAAAGATGACCCTTGAGTCTGCAGAACTCAAGGGAAAAAGGCTTAGGTGGCAAATGTTAAAACCAAGGTTGGGCCTTGCTGGAGGAGTTTTATTCAAAGCAAACTGTCAAGGGGGTCCCATTCCCCCAACCGCGTAAGGAGCGCAAAATCAAGGAACATAACACTGGTATGACGGAAACTAGGGCGGCAAGAGTGGAACAAAACACTAGGCATAAGGCCGAGCCTTCCACCCTTACCAAGTATATAGATGCATTAAATTAAATAAGGGATATTGTGATATCCCAACATATCCATGTTCCAACAAGGAACAAACTTCAACTTCACCTACAAATAGCAACGCCATAAGAGGGGTTGAGCAAAAGTGGTAACATAGCCAAACATCGGTTTGCTAGGAAAGGTGGGTTAGAGGCTTGACATGGTAATATGGGAGGCATGATAAACAAGTGGTAGGTAGCGCGACATAGAGATAGAGTGAACAACTAGCAAGCAAAGATAGAAGTGATTTCGAGGGTATGGTCATCTTTCCTGAGATCCCGCAAGGAAGAAGAACGAGTCCATGAAGAAGACAAACAGACGTAGTCGAACGGATCCTCACAACTCCGGAACGAAACTAAAGCTAACGAGAGAAGCAACCCGGAAAGAAGCAAGCAACATAGTAAACAACCATCACATAAAGATGGCATGATGCACAACCAAGTATGATGCATGTCCGCTTTAAATATGCATGGCATGGCAAAGAGCATCAAACAATACTACAAATTAAGTGAAGTTCAATATGCAACGAGGTGCATATTGAAGAAACACCACATTTAATTATTTAGTTCTCTCCCGTTTAAACTACTCAAAAAAATTAAATGTTGTTTAAACATGGCAAGAGGTGAAGCATAAGTAAACTAAACATTTAGGGAAGATTAAATTAGGCTGGAAATAACAACAACCATTCCGGAAAAATCCCCATGTGCATTTGTGTAACGCCCCGGATACAACTTTCCATATTTGTACTCCGACTCTTGCCTTTTTCGGAGATGCGATACGATATTCCCTCATGGTTGGGCTTTGTCTTTGTTTGCTTTTGTCCATGTCATGCATTTCATATCATGTCATCATGTGCATCGCATTTGCATACATGTTCGTCTCATGCATCCGAGCATTTTCCTCGTTGTCCGTTTTGCAATCCGACACTCCTATGTCCTCCGGCGTCCCCCTCTTGTCTCTTTTTGTGAGCGGGTGTTAAACTTTCTCGAAATGGACCAAGATTTGCCAAGTGGCCTTGGCACACCATCGGGAGACCGCCTGTCAAGTTTCGTGTCATTTGGAGTCCGTTTGATATTCCAATGGTTAACCGGGGAACCGTAAAGGCCTCGTGTGTGTTGCAGCCCAACACCCCTCCAAAGTAGCCCAATAACCCATCCAAACACCCTCCATCCTCTCGGCCGTTCAATCACGATCGCGTGGCCGAAAACCTCACCTCATTTGGACTCTCCTAACTCCCCTACCTATATATATGTGATCCCCTCCAAAAATCTGCGGTCCAAAACCCTAGCGTCTTCCTCCTCGCGCCGCCGGACATGTCCAACCGCGCCGGACATGTCCGCCGGACACGTCCCTTCGGCCAATCCGAAGCCGCCACCTCAGCATCCGCCGCCCCGCGCCCAATCCCCTGCCGCAACATCAGCGCGCCGCCGCCCTATCCCTCCTCCGTGCCCGCCGCTGGCCCGCGGGGCCCGCAGCCGGCCCGCGCGTCGCCCGCGGCCTGAGCTGTCAGCCGCCCGCGCGCTACCGCTCCGCCAGCGTGCGACCGCCGCCCGCCGCCCGATCTCCTCCGACCGCGCCCGACTCCGCCTACCACCGTTCGCCGCAGCCTCACCGGCGTCGCCCGTGGCCGCGCCACCCAATGCGCCGCCCCTGCTCCTCGCGCCGGCGACTGGACCAATCGCGCGCCCCGCCGGACCTCGCCGCGGCGTATCCGGCAAGCTCCATTGTCGTGCCGCCTAGATCCGTCCTCACCGTCTCAAGTGACCCCGTCTCCCACTCCGGCCGTCTTCCCCGTCAACTCCGGCAAGGAATCCCGGCGAACCTCGTAGATCGTGTGAAACCCTAGATCTGGGATCCGGAGGTCGTTTTCATCTCCAAGTTTTTTTCTGTAACATTTTATTGCCCTGTTCATCCTACCATAACTCTGTAATCGTAGCTCCGTTTTGTGTGTGCCATATATCAAAATGTTCATCATGATGTGCTCTTCATTTTGTTCCATTGTAACATGCTTGTTTGAGTCCATCTTGATGCCCAAATCATTGATGCAAGAGTGCTATAAAATGTTAGGTGCTGATTCTTAACATATCATGAGCATTTGTCATTTTTGCCATGATTATTGTGTGCTGCATATGGACTTGAGCTCTACATGTGTTTTGGGCTATGCCATGCCATCTTTACAGGGGTGTATGCCATGTATTTTTGTGATCAATGTGGTGACTAGCACAAGCATGAAAATTAGCTCTCGTAATATTGCTGTTTCAGGAACTTAGAATTTCACAAAGTCCTTTCCGTGCTGTTATTTTAATGCCATGTATTCATGTTGCTACAGAGAGATCCATGCTTCTTTTGAGTATGTTCAGTAAGGGTGATTTGGACATATGGTTGTGCTCTATCCATCCATGTCCCTGTTTGCATTTATGTAGTATCCTAGCATGTATTAATATTTCTCCACTTTTGATATAAAATGTTCCTGGCAGATTGTTTACGTGTTAATCAACTTTGCCAAGGTTGTTGTAGTTGATCCATGAATGCTATGAGATTGTTCTTGCCATGGTTAGCTTCATGAACATGTGTTCCTGATATTGCTATGCTTATCGTGTCATGCAATGCCTTGTGATGAGTGAATCGAGCTCGCAAACATGCCTTCATAATTTTGTTTATGTCATGTCCAGTTTTCTGCTAAGTCTGAATCTGTAACGAAACTTGCGATGTTTACATGGGTGTCATTATGTCTTCTTATCCGTTTTGGCTTATGGTCAGTAAGGTACTTTTGTTATATGCTTTGAGTATATTCATGCCATGCCTTGTATTGCTATGTTCTGTTCTTGTAGCATGTTGTTAACTTTCTCTAAACATTGCTTCCTGATGTTAATTCCTGCCATGTTGTTATTGTCACCAAGTTTGTGATGCTGATATCTTTTGCAGTTTTGCCATGCTTGTTTGAACCATTTATGTTGTGATTTAGCCGTAGCTCAGTGTTCATATTTTGTCAAGCATCTTGAGTAGATCACTGCCATATGATTTGTTGCTATGTTGGAGTGCAGTAGCTTAGTTTCTTGTTGCATTCTAGATGGCATCGTGCTGTTAATCGCAGAATTGTGCCATTCTTGTTTTGCTTGCCATTTGCAAATCGTGCATCCGATTCCGGTGATCTTTATATTGATTTCGACCGAAATCAACTCATCTTTCCAGCGGCACACTTGGTTTGCCAAGTTGAGGCCTGGTTCAATCTTTCCCTTCCGAAGCATGCATATGCATTGCGTATCACATCCCGCATGTAATGTCATGTTTTGCATCATGTTGCTTGCGCATTGCACCGTGATTGATTGTTGGTCCTTTGCTTGTGTTCTTGATTTGGGTAGAGCCGGGAGACGAGTACGTGATCGAGGAACCCATTGAGTACACTTACGAGGATCAAGCTTTCATCAACTCGAAGAACTTTGCAGGCAAGATGACCATACCCTCGAAATCACTTCTATCTTTGCTTGCTAGTTGCTCGCTCTATTCCTATGCTGTGATACCTACCACTTGCTATATCATGCCTCCCATATTGCCATGTCAAGCCTCTAACCCACCTTGTCCTAGCAAACCGTTGTTTGGCTATGTTACCGCTTTGCTCATCCCCTCTTATCGCGTTGTTAGTTGCAGGTGAAGATGGAGTTTGTTCCATGTTGGAACATGGTTATTGTTGGGATATCACAATATCTCATATTTAATTAATGCATCTATATACATGGTAAAGGGTGGAAGGCTCGACCTTATGCCTGGTGTTTTGTTCCACTCTTGCCGCCCTAGTTTCCGTCATACCGGTGTTATGTTCCTTGATTTTGCGTTCCTTACGCGGTTGGGGGAATGGGATCCCCTTGACAGTTCACTTTGAATAAAACTCCTCCAGCAAGGCCCAACCTTGGTTTTACCATTTGCCACCTAAGCCTTTTTCCCTTGGGTTCTGCAGACTCAAGGGTCATCTTTATTTTAAACCCCTGGGCCAGTGCTTCTCTAAGTGTTGGTCCAACCTAGGCGATGTCCGGCGCCCCCTGGGCAACCAGGGTCTATGCCAACCCAACGTCTGGCTCATCCGGTGTGCCCTGAGAACGAGATATGTGCAGCTCCTATCGGGATTTGTCGGCACATCCGGGCAGCTTTGCTGGTCTTGTTTTACCATTGTCAAAATGTCTTGTAACCGGGATTCCGAGTCTGATCGGGTCTTCCTGGGAGAAGGAATATCCTTCGTTGACCGTGAGAGCTTGTGATGGGCTAAGTTGGGACACCCCTGCAGGGTTTTGAACTTTCGAAAGCCGTGCCCGCGGTTATGAGCAGATGGGAATTTGTTAATATCCGGTTGTAGAAAACTTGACACTTAACTCATTTAAAATGAATCAACATCGTGTGTAGCCGTGATGGTCTCTTTCTGGCGGAGTCCGGGAAGTGAACATGGTTTTGTGTTATGCTTGAACGTAAGTAGTTTCAGGATCACTTCTTGATCTTTTAGCTTCTCGACCGAGCTTTGCTTCTCTTCTCGCTCTCATTTGCATAAGTTAGCCACCATATATGCTAGTGCTTGCTGCAGCTCCACCTCACTACCTTTTCCTACCCATAAGCTTAAATAGTCTTGATTGCGCTGGTGTGAGATTGCTAAGTCCCCGTGACTCATAGATTACTTCCAAACAGTTTGCAGGTGCCGATGATACCAGTGCAGGTGACGCAACTGAGCTCAAGTGGGAGCTCGATGAAGATCTTGTTCATTGTGTTGTTTCATTTCCAGTTGATCAGTAGTGGAGCCCAGTCGGGGCGATCGGGGATCTAGCATTAGGGGTTGTGTTTCTTTATGTTGGTTCTATAGTCAGACCTTGATTGTATTCTGGATGATGTAATGCTATATTTATGTATTGTGTGAAGCGGCGATTGTAAGCCAACTCTTTATCCCTTTCTTATTCAGTACATGGGATGTGTAAAGATTACCCCTCTTGCGACATGCCTACTATGCGGTTATGCCTCTAAGTCGTGCTCCGACACATGGGAGATATAGCCACATCGTGGGTGTTACAAGTTAGCAATTGAAGCAAACAACAATGTAAACATTCTTGATGTTGTTATCATGATGCGGATGACATGTTCAAGTTTATGCAATTTTATGAAAATGTTGACATGAGCATATTATGAAGCATTTGTCATCGTGGCGAAAAACGAAAGGGATGCCACGGCAACGAATCCAAAAATGAAGCCACGACAACATATTGGTTCTGGTAGCTCATGAAGATACCGGTGTAAAAGGAAAAGTGACGGGAGCGTGTCATGCAAGGATGGTGGGGTGCTCCCGGATACCGGGTTCCCACATTTCGGTGACAAGGCAAAAGAGGGGAACGACTAAGGTTCACGGGCAGATACAACGTCCAAACATGCATCTCATACAACACATGCATTCGTTCTCGGACGGTCGTTCTCGGCGGTTATACCTTCGAAGCATGCGTTTCGAAGCTGATCGGTTCATAGAGGAAGTAGTCGTTCACGGGTCGTCGAGGGAAGTAGTGGTTCATGTCCGTAGATGTTCGGGGTCACGACACGGAACTTGACGTCCACGGGGTCTTCAGCGATGGTCGTGGTACATGTTCCGTAGACGTTCGGGCGGCGGTAGTGGTACACGTTTTGAAGGGGAAGTAGAGGTTCACGTTTCGTAGTCGTTCGAGGTCGCCAATAGTTGTACACAGTCGTTGTTGGACTTGACGGATCCGATGCCTCCGGACGTAGTGGTACATGTTCGTTTTTGGAGAGGTACTTGGCGTTCTTCATCTCGCAGTGTAGTCAAACTTAACGTATCCGAGGGCTCTGGGCGTCGTGGTACTTGTCGAAATCCACATCGGATGAAGTTGAACATCTTTAAACGGAACTTGGCACGTCCCAAAATCTGCGGGTCTTGGCATATCTTGGTCCTGGAGAGGTCTCCGAAAAAGAACATGGCGTCCACAGGGACATGGAGCCGCGGTCTTGGCATCGAGCAGGAGTCGAAGGCCAACGAGGGGCGTGGTGGACGCTGCTGTTGCCTGCCAGGAGGCGAAGCAAGGCGATGACGAGCTCAAGGCGGTGCTGGAAGGACGGCGACGAGGCGGACTAGGCTGGCGAAGCAGGAGGAAAAACAGAGGAGGTCGGGGCTGGTCCTGGTCACCGGCGAGAAGCAGGGCGTGGGAGGAGGAAGGCCATGGCGCAACTGCAGTTGCTCGGCGGCGAGGTAGAGGAGCCGGTGGAGGCGTAGGTCGAGGCCGGTGGCGCTGCTACATGGCGGCACGGCGGCTGGACGTCACACCGAACGAAGCAGCAGGGTGGCGCTGGTGCTGGACGATGAGGACGAGGGGAACTCCGATGGGGCTCGGGCTCCTGGCGAGCAGGACGAACGGGAAGGAGGACGCGGGTCGACGGGGCAGTGCGGTCCACGAGATGGTGCAGGGCAGCGGTGGTGGAGGAAGGAGTTGCGGGTGCCGGGCCATGGGGTTCAGGCGCGAGAAGTTGGGAGACGAGGGAGATGGGGCGCTAGGACTGGCGGCGCGAGATGAGGGTTCGGTCGGCCTAGGGTTAGGTGTCGGTGGTGCGACTGGGCCTTGGAGGCCGGCCCAGTAGAGAGGGAGGGCTGTGCCTAGGGAGGACGGAGGTTGGGCCTTAGGCCAATTTGGTGGGAAGGAAAAGGCCAGAGGCCTGGTCGGCTGTCTCTCCCTTATTTTACTCTTTTCAAAACAGCAGAAAAAGAGAAAGAAAAGGGAAGAAAAGAAAAAGGGTAGAGAAAGAGTTTGGGCATGGGGATAAATTTCCCTGACTCGCAAAAATGTGTATGATCCATGAACAATAGGAGTGGACATGATTGCAAGAATTAAATTCAAAGTCATTTGAATTTAATTCAAAAGGTTTGAACAAGGACTATGAATTAGAAGTGTCCAAAAATGTTAAGATTTTCAGAGGAGCCTCAAAAATGGGGAAGGAATTGTCGTCAAGGTTTGGGGATCAACTCGAAGCAGAAATAGCATGGGGTTATTTTTGCAAGTGTGTTGTGATAAATTCCAAATTAAAGGAATATTTGATATAGCTCCCTAATATTGGGAGGATATGTTTTGAAGAGAATCACCATGTGAATTCCCTCGGTTTAAATGGACTGAAGATCCATGCAATTTATTTAGTTGAGTTTTAAAACGGGTTACATGATGACATGATGCAATGCACATTATGCAATTGATGAATGCAACGAACAAAACAAATCACACGACGAAACCCAGAAATCATGGAAGGCACCTAAAGCTCTGGTCTTGGGGCGTCACAATACTCCACCACTATGAGAGGATCTCGTCCCGAGATCTAGGATGGCATTGTAGAGAAGCCGGAGAGGAAAAGAAGAGGTAAAACTAAGTTGCTTCTTTGACAAACGAGTGAAACCAAAGAACCTTGCTAGGTTAACCAATTTCGAGAAGAGAATACAACGGAGATGAACAAAGTTGAAAACACTCCGTTAGAAAAGAGGAACAAGGAACATTACTAGAACCTTGTAGGTTGAAAGACATAAGAAAAAGGGTTCCAATGGACAAGAAATACAAGCAAGCACTCCGGTTGAAAACAAGATAGAGAAGGAACAAGAATGATATAATTTGGACAGCACTACGACTGTAAATGGAAGGAATTGAACATGATCTTGACAAAACAAGATGATGGGTCGAAGAGAGCAACATCACAATGCCTGTGGAACAAATGTAAGAATGGAATGAAAAGAACGGAGATGAGAGAACCAACATCTCTCACAACTGAACTTGAGAGAGCACTCTTATGAAAGGTTGAACGGAGTTGTTGGAAATCAACAACAGAAGATATGATTTTCAATGGTCTTAAGGAAAACATCCCCAAATTATGAGGTGAAGACCAGCCACTAACGAAATGAATAAATTGGATTGAGATCAACAAGGAGATAAAAACTCTTTCATCGAGATGAGAAGCGGAAATTGGATCATAGATAAGCACCATAATGGCAACATTCCCAATGGAAGGCTTTAGGTGAAATCTATACCAAGATAACTCCAAGGAAGAAGGTGATGGGTTTAAATATCCCATTCCTGAACTTGTGAATCATGAAACACACATAAATTGTCAAAAATGACATAACCCCATCTCAAAAGATAAGGTAGAAAGAATTGCACTTCGGAATGCAAGATGAGGAGTAATCGATCTCCTCAAAACAAACATGTGTTGAGTACCATGTTTATCTTTGCGTATAGTTTTGTGGGTCATACCTTCGAGAGAAATCTTCAAGAACAATTGAAGAATGAAAAGAATCCTTGACGAACCTCCATGTTGAGCCTTCATGAGAACTCCGGTAATGAAAGAATGATCAAACGAAAGGGAAAAGAAATTGAAAACACAAGGTGAATCCTTGCAAGGACTTAGATGAATCTTCGTGGTGATAAAATTGAGAGATCTTGGAACTCCGGGAAAGTATGAAGCACTTGAACTGAGAATTTACTCATCGTGAACAAACTACGGAAGAATGAATCCATCAGTTGGATGAAGCAAGAATAAGAATTATGTTATGTGTATCCTTCACCAATTTAAATTGATGACAAGCAACGGATTTGGCATACTACTTATTCTCGTAGAAAGCATTAAGATAGATATAGCGCCAACTTGGGAAGGTCTTTGACGAACCACCAGTAGGATTGAAACAACGAATAAATTGATATGATAACGAAGGAAGAGAAATCTTGAACGAACCGCCGTAAGGATTGAAAATGAACAAAGATACTTGAGTGAATCAAGATGCAAAAGAATGAAGAGATCACGAACTAATTAGAGAATACTTGAATGATGCACCGGTAAGATTTGGAGAACGAGAGCTGAAAGCTGGAATGAATAATTTTGAGATGATGGGCTCCGGAGAATCAAACTGAAAGGACTCCTGAATTGGTCCGGATGGGTGAAAAGAATTCTCACAATCGAAAACAATGATGAGATGATGGCATAAAGCTTGACCATGAATCTTGAAGAGAATGGATCAAGATTTGGAGGAAAAAACTCTTCTTTGGTCTTCAAATACCGAGAATGACGACAGAAACACCATCAAGAATTGTTGAGACACTCCGGGATGATTAAAAGAGGAAAGGTTGAGCCAAAGATGAAACGAATTTGAAAGATCTTCGAGAAATACCTATGACTGATGATAATTCATTCTTACGTCAAACTTGGAAAAGAATTTGAGAGTAGCTCCGGAAAATTAGAAGAGTTAGGTAGGATCCTGGGAAAAGACCTGTGGGTTAGGGCCCACTCAAGAGATACACCGTTTAACGATTTAAAATAGAGAATGCGTCGATTGAATTAAATGGCTGGAATGAGATAACAAGCTCGAAATAACTTGAACGGAATCAAGAATGTAACCGTGAATCTTATGAGATATCTTCAGCACTCCGGAATAATTGAATAACGAGAAGNGTGGATGATGAAGAGGTGCACCGGCATGAGAAGACATTTGAAATGAGGAAAGGATATGATCGACAAAGCTTGAATTAAATCCACTAGAGAAGAAAAGAGAACGAAGAATAATAAACTTGAAGCTTCCTTACTATCTTCCTAAGAATCACCGGATAAGAACATTGATTGAAAGGAATGAAGAGACTTATCACAAATAAAAGGATACATGATTAAGAAATCTGAATCCTCGAAGAAAAAGGGTGGGTGGGTGGGAAAATAAAGGCAACTTGGCAGATGGAATGAACAACATTGAGAAAACTTAGAGTTGATCTTGCGGATGTTGAAAATGATCAGATCCACTTGAAGAGAAGCACACTGGTTGGAAAGAATTGAAAAGAAAACCTTGATGATCAAGAAGGATTAGCATCCACATAGAAATATTCTTAGGGAAGGCATGGAATCAACACTTGACATTGAAGCAACTCGAATACCACAAACCAAAATAAAACAAAGGATCTGGCTTGCAGAATAAGCCGGAAACAAACATATGATAGATCACATATCGTATCATGTGTTTGTTGGAAAGACATCCTACGTGATACTTGAATTCCCACTTATAAACTCCCGAAACTTTATGGTTATGCAATCAGGTGTTGGGGATACAGGGGAAGCATAATATCTCACCCAAACTAACAATCCCTACATCCAGCTCTATCCATCCTTCAACACATAACCAAGAAACCTTCGGAAATCATGTACCTCAACCTTCGAAAAGCATCTGTTATACGAGTTATGGCAATACTCCCGAACTCCCGCCCAGTATTGGGTGGTGTCGAGGTTATCTCACCAACAACTGCATAAAAGAGATTTTCGATGTCGGCGAACTCAGGCATTCTATAACTACAACGATAAAATTGTGATGACAACACCTCGGACCTCATCTCCCAGGGACACTGCCACAATTCCTAAATGCCAGGAGGCACCAAGAACAATGTTCTCGTCACAAGACTATCGGAATGATTCCAAGATACCCGCGTGATCCTAAATTTTTTTAGTGAAATTTGAGGGGAGAAAAGTCAAAACTTCTATGCCAGGAGGCCTCACCAGAGCGATGAAGGGACGGAGGAGTAAAAAGAATCCTACTATCTGATATATATATATATATATATATATAATCCTAAGACTCAAAACATTTTGTTCTAGACTCAACAACGTCAGTGATTCGATCAAGCAGGGGGCTCCTAAGTTGGGGATGGCTCTGATACCAACTTGTAACACCCATAATGCGGCTATATCTCCCATGTGTCGGGGACGACTTAGAGGTATAGCCGCATGGTATGTTTGTCGCAAGAGGGGTAATCTTCACACAATCCCATGTACTGAATAAGAAAGGGATAAAGAGTTGGCTTACAATCGCCACTTCACACAAATACAAGTTAAATATACATCATCCAGAATACAAACAAGGTCCGACTACGGAACCAAAATGAAAGAAGACAACCCCAAATGCTAGATCCCCGATCGCCCCAACTAGGCTCCAATACTGATCAACAGGAAACGAAACAACACACGAACAAGATCTTCATCAAGCTCCCACTTGAGCTGGGTTGTGTCACCTGCACTGGTATCATCGGGACCTGCAATTGTTTGGAAGTATCCGTGAGTCACGAGGAATCATCAATCTCACACCCGCGAGATCAAGACTATTTAAGCTTTAAGGGGAGGAAAGGGTAGTGAGGTGGAGCTGCAGCAAAGCACTAAGCATATATGGTGGCTAACTTACGCAAAAGAGAGAAAGAAGAGAAGCAACGCACGGTCGAGAAACTATAAGTGATCAAGAAGTGATCCTGAAGCTACTTACGTTCAAGCATAACACAAGAACCGTGTTCACTTCCCGAACTCCGCCGAGAAGAGAACATCACGGCTACACACGCGGTTGATGCATTTTAATTAAGTCAAGTGTTAAGTTCTCCACAACCAGACATTAACAAATTCCGATCTGCCACATAACCGCGGGCAGGGCTCTCGAAAGTTTATACCCTGCCGGGGTGTCCCAACTTAGCCCATCACAAGCTCTCACGACCAACGAAGGATATTCCTTCTCCCAGGAAGACCCGATCAGACTCGGAATCCTGGTTACAAGACATTTCGACAATGGTAAAACAAGACCAGCAAAGTCGCCCGATGTACCGACAAATCCCGATAGGAGCTGCACATATCTCGTTCTCAGGGCTCACCAGATTGTCCAAACTTCCGGTAGGCCAACCCAGAGTTGCCCCTGGTGGTCACCGGCGGCTGACAGGTTGGACCAACACTCAGAGGAGCACTGGCCCGGGGGTTTAAAATAAAGATGACCCTTGAGTCTGCAGAACTCAAGGGAAAAAGGCTTAGGTGGCAAATGTTAAAACCAAGGTTGGGCCTTGCTGGAGGAGTTTTATTCAAAGCGAACTGTCAAGGGGGTCCCATTCCCCCAACCGCGTAAGGAACGCAAAATCAAGGAAGATAACACCGGTATGACGGAAACTAGGGCGGCAAGAGTGGAACCAAACACCAGGCATAAGGCTGAGCCTTCCACCCTTTACCAAGTAGATAGATGCATTAAATTTCAGGATCTCAGGAATTTCACTAAATCATTTCCTGCTGTTATTTTTATGCCATGTATTCATGTTGCTACAGAGAGATCCATGCTTTGTTTGAGTATCTTCATTAAGGATGATTTGGACATATGGTTGTGCTCTATCCATCCATGTCCCTGTTTGCATTTATGGAGTCCCTTGCATGACTTAATCTTTCTCTACTTTTGCTATAAAATGTTCCTGGCAGATTGTTTACGTGTTAATCAATTTTGCCAAGGTTGTTGTAGTTGATCCAAGCATGCTATTAACTTGTTCTTGCCATGGTTAGCCTTATGATCATGTATTCTTGCTGGTAGAATGCTTAGTTTGTCATGCAATGCCTTGTGGTGAGTGAATCGAGCTTGCAAAGAGGCCTTCATAACTCTGTTTTGCCATGCTCAGTTTTTCTGCTAAGTCTGAATCTGTTAGTGAACTTGCTATGTTTACATGGGTGCCATCATATCTTCTGATCCTTTTTGGCTTATGGTAAGTCAGGGACTTCTGTTCTATGCTTTGAGTAGATTCATACCATGCCTTGTATTGCTATGTTCTGTTCCTGCAGCTTGTCGTTTGCTTACTCTAAACATTTCTTCCTGAAGTTAATTCCTGACATGTTACTTTTTTCACGAAGTCTATGATGTTGATATCTTTTGCACTTTTGCCATGCTTGCTTGAACCTGCTCTTGAGTGATTTAGCCGTAGCTCAGTGTTCATATTTTGTCAAGAATCTTGAATAGATCACTGTCATGTGCCTTTTTGATAAGTTGGAGTGCAGTAGCTTAGTTTCTTCTTGCACTCTAGATGGCATCGTAATGTTAATCGCAGAATTTGTGCCATTCTTGTTTTGCTTTCCATTTGCAAACCGTGCATCCGATTCCGGTGATCTTTATATCGATTTCGACCGAAATCATCTCACCTTTCCATAGGCACACTTGGTTTGCCAAGTTAAGGCCTGGTTCAATCTTTCCTTTCCGAAGCACGCATATGCATTGCATATCACATCCCGCATATCATGCCATGTTTTGCATCATGTTGCTTGCGCATTGCACCGTGATTGATTGTTGGTCTTTTGCTTGTGTGCTTGCCTTTGGTAGAGCCGAGAGACGAGTTCGTGATCGAGAAACCCATTGAGTATGCTTATGAGGATCAAGCTTCCGTCAACTCTGAGAACTTTGCAGGCAAGATGACCATACCCTCGAAATCACTTCTATCTTTGCTTGCTAGTTGCTCGATCTATTGCTATGCCGCGATACCTACCACCTGCTATATCATGTCTCCCATAATGCCATGTCAAGCCTCTAACCCACCTTTCCTAACGAACTATTGTTTGGCTATGTTACCGCTTTGCTCAGCCCCTCTTATAGCGTTGCTAGTTGCAGGTGGAGATGAAGTTTGTTCCTTGTTGGAACATGTTTATTATTGGGATATCATTATTATATCTTGTTTACTTTAATGCATCTATACACTTGGTAAAGGGTGGAAGGCTCGGCCTTATGCCTGGTGTTTTGTTCCACTCTTGCCGCCATAGTTTCTGTCATACCAGTGTTATGTTCCTTGATTTTGCGTTCCTTACACGGTTGGGTTATAACGGGAACCCCTTGAGAGTTCGCCTTGAATAAAACCTCTCCAGCAAGGCCCAACCTTGGTTTTACCATTTGCCACCTAAGCCTTCTTCCCTTGGATTCCACGGACTCAAGGGTCATCTTTATTTTAAACCCCCGGGCTAGTGCTCCTCTGAGTGTTGGTCCAAACTAGAGCCCCTTGCAGCGCCACCTCGGGGAAACTTGAGGGATGGTTTTAGTTGTACGGATTGCTTACCCGGTGTGCCCTGAGAACAAGATATGTGCAGATCCTATCAGGATTTTTCGGCACATTCGGGTGGCTTTGCTGGTCTTGTTTTACCATTGTCGAAATGTCTTGTAACCGGGATTCCATGTCTGATCGGGTCTTCCTAAGAGAAGGAATATCCTTCGTTGACCGTGAGAGCTTGTGATGGGCTAAGTTGGGACACCCCTATAGGGTTTAAACTTCCGAAAGCCGTGCCCGCGGTTATGGGCAGATGGGAATTTGTTAATGTCCGGTTGTAGAGAACTTGAAACTTAACTTAATTAAAATGAATCAACCGCGTGTGTAGCCATGATGGTCTCTTTTCGGCGGAGTCCGGGAAGAGAACACGGTCTCGTGTTATGCTTGAACGTAAGTAGTTTCAGGATCACTTCTTGATCTTTATAGCTTCTCGACCGTGCTTTGCTTCTCTTCTCGCTCTCATTTGCGTAAGTTAGCCACATACATGCTAGTGCTTGTTGCAGGTCCACCTCACTACCCCTTTCCTACCTTAAGCTTAAATAGTCTTGATCGCGAGGGTGTGATATTGTTGAGTCCCGGTGACTCACAGATTACTTCCAAACATATGCAGGTGCCGATGATGCCAGTGCAGGGGACGCTACCAAACTCAAGTGGGAGTTTGACGAGGATTTGGGGCGTTACTATGTGTCTTTTCCGAATGATCAGTAGAGGAGCCCAGTTGGGGCGATCGGGGATCTAGCATTTGGGGTTGTCTTTCTTTATTTGGTTCCATAGTCGGACCTTGATTGTATTCTGGATGATGTAACGCTGTATTTATGTATTGTGTGAAGTGGCGACTGTAAGTCAACTCTTTATCCCTTTCTTATTCAGTACATGGGATGTGTAAAGATTACCCCTCTTACAACATGCCTACTATGCGGTTATGCCTCTAAGTCTTTCTCCGACACGTGGGAGATATAGCTGCATCGTGGGTGTTACAGCGTGGGGCGGCGACGTGCGATGAGGCAAGCTACCAGGTGGTGCAGCGGCCCCAAGGTGACGCATGTGCGCTCCCTACGCAACCACGTCAGCGTTAAGAGCACGTGCCACCAGAGGCTGTGGTGCGTGGGCGTCATGATCGAGCTCCACCCATGCGGCCTGCACTCGTGAGTGTAGCGGGCTGCCGCGCCTTCACCCCAGAGTTGTGCCGCGTCGTTTGGCCTGGCAAGTTCAGGCCAGACCTGCCTCCACGCTACGACAGTACCCCCACCTGCGGATTTCCTCCAGCTCTACTCGCTGATCATCAAGACAGCGAACGGTGAAGAAAAGGTCAGGATGAACTGGTTTCCCATGGCTCTCAAGGACGGCGCGTGCTCCTGGCTCATGCACCTCGTGGAGGGGTTGATCTCCTCTAGGGATGAGCATCGCGAGCGCTTCATCGCCATCTTCCAGGGCACCCGTGACCGCGCCCCTGTGGTGGGTAACCTGCAGCGCGTGAAGCAGCAGACGGGCGAGATCCTACACAAGTACATAGAGCGCTTCACAAACATTCGCCTCAAGATCCCAAAGGCGTCGGACGAGGCCATCATCTCGGCATTCATCGACGGTGTCCGATACGTCAAAATAAAGGTGGAGCTCGCTATCCACGAGGACTTGTGCTCAGCCCTAGAGATGTTCAAACTGGCAATCAAGTGCGCAAGGGACGAAGAGGGCCGCCTCTCACTCATCGAGCTCCCGGAGACCGGCCCCAAAGACAAGAAGGCCAAGGCTAAGGAGGCGAAGCGCAAGGGTCCCGTCATGCTTGTAGCTGAACCCGGGATGAAGCATGGCCATGACCACGACGAGCCTCCTAGGGGTAAACGCCCATTCTGCATCTTCCACAACGTACATAGCCACAACACCAACGACTGCCAGGAAGGTGGTAACACACCATCGGCACGCCCACCATCAGCAACGTTCTCATCACCAAGACCCTCATCGATGGTGGCGTGAGGCTCAATGTTCTCTCCCTTGAGACGTTTGAGATGCTCCAGGTGCCCTATGATCAGCTCCTGCCCACCAAGCCCTTCTCAGGAGTGACCGACGGCTCCACCATACCCCTGGGGCAGGTGTGCCTTCTCGTCACCTTTGGCACACACGACAACTACCACACCGAGCTCATCGACTTTGACATCGCCTGCATCGGCCTCCGGTACAATGCCATCCTTGGATACCTTGCCCTCGCCAAGTTCATGGCGGCAACCCACCATGTCTACAATGTCCTCAAGATGAGGGGTGTGGCAGCATCGTCACGGTCGCCAGCGATCAGAAACATGCGGTGTGCTCCCTCAAGCGCTCCTACCAGGCTGCTGCAGCTGAAAACTCTGACAATGATGGTGTTGTTCTGCCTCCCGAGGCCACCCCCAAGAAGAAGAAGCTTCTCCCCAAGAATCGTCGTGAGGCTGTAGTGCTTGCCGACGGTACCTCAGGTTCCATGCCCGCTGCTGGGGCGGCCCTTCCTCCGCCTAGGAATGTGCGCCCAGCACTTCCCTCAAGACGGGCTGAGGGGCTTCCATCTAGAGAGCCTCTGACCTGACTAGTGTGACGAGGGAGGTGCTCGGGCACCACTTGGAGGTGTGCTCCAACACGCGCCCTTGCCAGCAAGAAGCGAGGCATGAGGCACCAGGCGCATGAGTATTCATTACCAAGGTGATTGAGGAGCTTCAGGAGACGCAGACAATACGTGGTGAGCACCGCCCCGCACCACCCAGAGGGTCATAGCCCTCAACATGGGCAGCGAGCTGTGCGTCTGCGTCAACATCCCAGGCCTCAACAGCGCCGCTTCGCAGGGTCTCTTCTGGCCCTCGTGCGTAGGCCGGAGTGGAGGCTACCCCTACAGCTACGTCAGCATGCCGTTTGGATCGCTGAATGTGGGCACCTTGTACCAGCGCTTCGTGTAGCATGGTATGGCGTGTCACGAGGCCAGATGCTAGGCGGTCATGTCTGAGGAGGCCTCGGACCCGTGCGAGCCCCCTAGGCTTCGCGAGCTCCCCAAGCCTTAGGAGCCGTCTAGCTCATGTGGAGCAACTTCTGCGGCATGCGTCTCCAGCTACCTTGACGCGTCTACAACACTGCTGCCAGGTGACCTTTTGGTTTGTTCAGTTGAGGGCACCCCTCAGGCTGCATTATCCTCAAGGAATCAGGGCTCGCCCCTACAGCTATATCGTTTTGCACATGTACCAGGACTGGCTTTGCCTTTATGAATTTCCTAAGTATTCCAACCTGCACGTCCGGTGCTTCGCCACCGTGAATGTCGCTGCACCCTCACAAACCTGCCCGCGACCACCTCATGATTAAGGACTGGCATGACGTTTGTGCTCGGGTCCATCCCTGCAGCATTTTTAAACCCAAGCGACCGAGCTCTGTCTTGTGGGCCAGCTCCCGTGTGTGTCACCTCCCCGGGTCCTTGGTGCCTTGTTCTCGCATAGGCTAATCGCGAGTGGATGAGTAAGGGTGCACAGCCTGGTTCATACAACAAAAGTTTGGCGCTTTACCGTCACGGGAGCCACGCGCTGGGTGTCTTTCTATGGGATTGTTGCATGAGAAGACTGGGCACGGCATCTGTGCTCGGGTCCGTCCATGCAGTGTCGATAAAACCAATGGCTGAGCTTTGTCTGGCAGGTCGGCAACATTCACGTAACCTCCTGGGGTCATTGGTGTTCGGCCTTCTCATGCGATAACCTTCGGAGGTTCATTTGGCGCAGGGCATCCCCACCGCATAGGTCTCATAAGCGCGCTCGGCGCCAGAAGATTCAGGTGCAACCCACCTTGAGGTAGGACCTCGTGAGTCCCGCGCTGGCTCACGGGTGCCCAGATACACCTCCTCCCATTCTGTCATGCTAGCCACACGTACGAACGGGGTTGTACATGCCCAGGAGTCTGCCCCCATGGGAACTCCCACCCACGCCCAAGTGGAAGCCCCATGCTCCACGCTGGTGGATGACACGGTCACACAGCGACTATGCCCATGCCCAAGTGGAAGCCCCGTGCTCCGTGCTGGTGGATAAACAACTGAGGGCACCCTAGGGGTTGCACCAACCTCAGGATTGCTTCACGGCCCTGTCATGCCGCATTCCCCTAGAATGCGTGCATGAGGGGGCTGGATATGGGGGCTACGCTCAGGCCCAGCCTAGCACACGCCACCTCACCAGGTCCCTTGTACCTGGTCTTCCCGCGTCCCTCTCGGGTGAAAGCTGGCGAAGAAAGGTATGGAGGACACCGGATTAACTTCGTCACAACACACGTTTCCTTCATGAGGGCTTCTCATACACCAAGGGGGACCCTTGAGCACAGCGACTCAGGGGCCTCACTAGTCATGTAGCCCCTCGCCCCTCGGTGTCGTCCTGGCGATCCGGACGCCCCAACAGCGGTCGAGGTATGCACGGGGCTTGGCCCTGCCGACGCAGAGTGCAAAAGCAAACAGGAAAGAAACCAAGCACGAATAGGAAAACTGCGGAGTCCTAACAGTCATTACAAGCATAAAGTGTTCCACAAATTCAAACAAAAGTCTTACGCCTCCGCAAGGCACGAGAAATGTTGCAGGATAAAAACTAGGATGAAGCACCACCATCGTCTTGGCCGTCATCGCCGCCTGTCCTGGTCATAGGGAGCTCGTCATCGGCGATGCTGCCACCATCATCGCCGCTGCTGGCCTCCACAACAATGGGTGTGGCATCGGGGATGCAGAGGAACTTCTTCAGCAATGCATCCACGTGACCCTTCACGGCTTCCGCGACAGCAGCGCGAGACTCTGGAGCGACCAGATGGATCACCACGTCAAAGTCGAAGCTAGGATCCTGTAGGAAGAGCTGGTTAAAGAAGCGCGTCGCAGCTACGATGAAGAGCGAGCGGCACTCCTCCTCCAAGATGGAGTCCACCTCAGCGGTGGCACCCTCAAGCGCTTCGGTGAGCTTGGAGCATAGCCCCGCAAAGCCACCTTCTGCGGCCACCAGCAGCTCTACGTATCCTCCCCTACATATAGAGCATAGCGCCTCACGAGACCTGAGCTCAATGGAGAGGAAGGTTTCATGTTCCTCGGCCGCCTTCTTCTCAGCAGAAATAAGGATCTTCTCCCTAGCCTCCAGCTAAGCTGTCACCTCGGAGACGTGTTAGGCATGGGACGCCTGGGCTTTGTCCACCTACTCCTTCAGATTGGCCAGGCGACCGCGCTCCCCGGCCTGGTCAGTGATCACCTGGGCCAACTTGGGGTCACAATCGGTGAACTTTGCTTCACGGGCCTTGAGACCCTCCTCCGGCTGCTGGTGCCATTGGGCTTGCGCGACTTACTCCTCCTGAAGGGTCATCAGCTTGGCCTCCGCCTCGTTGTAGCGCTTCTTGGCGGATGCTGCACTGGCCAGCGCCGCGTCGCGAGCTTCCTTCGCTTCGGCGGCTTCCTACCGACCCTGTGCGGTGGCGGCTCTGACCATGACCTAGGCCATCTTGGCGGATGTGTCGACCTGGAGCCACCCCGAAATAAGCCCCATGCGCTCCCTCGTGAGGCACCTATCGGCATCTTAGAGGTCGGCCCGGATTCGGCCAAGGGCGATGAAGGCTTTATCCAGGGCCTCGGGCCTGATGAGCGGGCCGCAGTTCGCCAGCACAAGGGACTGGCGAGGAGGCGGCATAGGCGCATTAGCCAACGCCATGGTCAAGGAAGTGGTGGCATGGCAGCTTGGGGCACCGGAGGCTCCGAGCTCCCTTGAGGCACAACAAGGGCGGACAGCTTCGCATCCTGCTGGCCTGCGGGGGCTGGCCCCTCCTGAGGCTATATCACCACATCCTCAGGGGCGCGCTCCGTCGCGAGGGGACAAGGGACCACCTCCTCCACCTGCGTTGGGGCCGTTGATGCCGCAACGAGGGGTGTCGCCTCCTGAGCCCCGGTGCCCTTGACGGACGTTCCTCCAGGCAGCGCCAACAAGGCGACAGGAGTAGGTGGATCACTCGAACGCTCGGGCATGGTGCTGCCCGAGCGCCCGGGGTTGCGTCAGGTCAGCCTGATGCATTTCCACGCCCGCCATGGCCGCAACCAGAGGCTAACGGCTCCCTCAGGACTAGGGGCTCCTTCGGCTCTTGGCTCTCCTTCCACTTCTTCATCACGACGCCCAACTTGGTCATCAGGAGGGGAGTACTATGGGTCTAGTGGCAATCTATGCTTAACTCAAGGGCAAGGTAGGTTACTTACTCATCAGGATCGACCCACGTCCTCTTATTCTCCTTCTTGGTCGGAGCTGGGGTACCCCCTCCTTTCCTTGATGTGCCCTTGGTCGTGCTTGGGGGACCGACGGGGTGCTCTTCGGATGGCATTAACGCGGCGCTGCCGCCTGGAGAGGCAGAGGGGTCGCCCTGTGGGGTCACGGCCGGCAGGGCCACATCCGCCCCAATGGTGGACGCCCCATGTGACAACCCGAGAACGATGCTCCAGATGTCTTCCATTTATTCGCCGATGTTGCCTTGTCATTCGCTTGCATGTTGCACTTTTCCATGTCATCATGTGCATTTCATCTACATGTTTTTCAAAACTTGCATCCATCCGGGTCTCCGAGTTCTCTCCGTTGTCCATTCTGAGTCCAACCACGCTCGCACACGCCCATGCCACCTCCGAATATTTGTTTATTAGTGGGATAAAAATGTTCTCGTAATGTGATGTAGTTGGTGTGCGGTCTTGTTTTATTGTAGGTAGACCGCCTGCCAAATTTTGTCACGTGCGGAGTCCGTTTAATAGCCCATCTGTTAAAAATATAGCGGCATATAGCAGGTCAAACGTCGGACGTTTTTGGTCTCCAAAAACTATTTCCGGGCCGCTCTTCTTTTCTGACCTCTCAGCCCAGCCCCTCTTCACAGCCCACTTGCAGCCCACCTAGCCCATCTTAACCACCCCTCCCACCAGAACCGTCGAATCGCGGTCGGAGGGCTCCAAAACCCCAAACCCTAACCTTCACTATACATAGACCTACACCCTTCCAAATTTGGGCTGAACCTATCCCTAGTCACCCTACCCTCCTTCTTCATGCAGCCGCCGCATCCTCCTCGAAAACCGCATCACCAGTCACCTCCAGCCGCCTCGTCCTCGTTTTCTGGCGAGCCCCATCCCCCGCATGCCACATGGTGAGCCGCTAGTGGCTGCGCGCCATCCAGCCGTCGTCTCGACCAACCCCGAGCCGCCACATGTCCTCCCCGCGCCTCCCACTGCCGCGGCCCTTCGAGGCCTAGATCCGGACCGAACCGGGCCGCGCCCCCGTGCCCCTCCGTGCTCGCTTGCCCCAGCGCTCCAGATCGGGAGAGGATCTCTTGATCCAGAGCTCCACCGTTGCCTCGGCCTCACCGGAGCGCCACCTACCATCGACCTTGACCCCGCCGACCTCCGTCGACGGAGCGCACTGAAGCGCCGTCCTCCCCGTCGCCCGTGCCTCGACCTCACCTCGCCAGCGACCACATCTCCCAGCGCCGGACCTCTCCGACCTCGCCGCCCAAGGCCGCCGCCACCGGCAAGAACGAGCCCCTCCATGCCTCACCGACGAGCGCCATCGACGCCACCCATCCTCCCCACGCCGCCCGATGCTTCGTCGAGCCCAGATCCGCCGCTGCCATGGATGCCCGCCGCCGGGCGCCCAAGCTCCCTCGCCAGAGCCCCGATATGCATTCCTCCGTCCCGGCACCGCCTTGTCCCCCAATCCAAACGTGCCCTTGGTGGCTGTTTCATTCATGTTACGGTTCATGTTCATGTTATTATCTTCATTGCAAAAGGGCATGTTGTTGTTAAGTGCTAAAACTGTTATAACTTGCCCTATTGTTATTTTTGTGTGATTTAATGCATACATCATATGAGCATCTTGTCAACATGAGTGTAGTGCATTTTTATATCCTCTTGCAGCTAGTATTTATTTCATGCCATGATATGAGCAATGATTCTACATCTACGAACACTTACATAAAGTTTTAGGTAACCTTCCTAACCAACTCTCTCCCCGCCCCCTGATTTTCACGCCGGTGGGCCCCCGTATTGTAGCGCCCAAGATGCGATTCTATCTCAATCACGTAATGAATCCATGATTGGGGCACAATAGCATTTAGAGCGTATAGCAAGGTGGATATCATTATAACATACCATGTACTAAATAGATGAGAATACAAGGTAAAGGCTTACACTCGCCACAAGCTACAACATGAATACAACAGGTCATCAATACATAGCAACCATCATGCAGAAGAGAAGTATCTGACTATGGATGAAATCAAACGAAAAAGAAGAATGACATCCACCCTGCTAATCCCAGGCTCCCCAACCCGGAACCTATCCCTTGATCGAAGAAGGCGAACTCCAAACAAGCAAGCATCGCACTCGCGTCAGACCATCGCATTTCATGTACCTTCAACTATTGTTGTAGTAATCTGTGAGCCACGAGGACTCAGCAATCCCATTACCATGGATATCAATACTAGCAAAGCTTAATGGGTATAGAATGGATAAGTGGTGAGGTTGCAGCAAGCGACTAAGCATAATATGGTGGCTAACTTATGAGTACAAGAATAAGATGAGAAATTACGCAACGGTCGCCAACTACTAATGATCAAGAAGTGATCCTGAACTACTTACGTTCAAACATGACCCAACTGTGTTCTCTTCTCGAACGCACCCGAAAAGAGATAGTCACGGTTACGCACGCCGTTGGTGTATTTTAATTCGAATCTAGTGTCAAGTTCTCTATAACCAGATATTAAAAAATCCCATCTGCCACATAACCGAGGGCACGGCACCCTGCAGGGGTGTCCCAACTTAGCCCATGACAAGCTCACGATCCGCGGAGACAATCCTCAATTGTGGGACGTCCGATCAGACTCGGGATCCCGGTGCACAAGACATTTCGACAATGGTAAAACAAGTCCAGCAAGACCTCCCGGCGTGCCGACACCCTGATAGTAGTCGCGCGTATGTCGTCTCAGGCCACGACCGGATGAACACTACGTATGGCAACCAAATACCCCGGGTGAAGGGGGCGGCACCGCAAGTGGCTCTGTTCGGGACCAACACTATCAGCATTGGCCCCCTGTATTAGGTTGAATAACGAACCTCAGCTAGCTCTAACTCCCTATGCGTCAAATTTATTATCATGTCTAGTTATTAGGTTGGGAAATGTTAAAACCAATGTTGGGCCTTGCTGGAAGAGTTTTATTCAAAGCAAACTGTCAAGAGGGGCCCATAAACCCTCACCATGTTAGGGACGCAAAATCAAGGAACATAACACCGATATGACGGAATCTATGGTGGCAAGAGTGGAACAAAACACGAAGCAAAAGGCTAAGCCTTCCACCCATTACCAAGTATATAGATGAATTAATTAAATAAGAGATATTGTGATATCCCATGATAACCATGATATCCATGTCCCAACATGGAACAACCTGTAACTGCACCTGCAACTAGCAACGCTATAAGAGGGGCTGAGCCAAGCGGTAACATAGCCAATCAACGGTTTGCTAGGACAATGGTGGGTTAGAGGTTTGACATGGCAATTTGGGAGGCTTGCAAGCAAGTGGTAGCTAGCGCGACATAGCGATAGCATCGAGACAACTAGCATAGCAAAGATAGTAGTGAGATCCAAGGTGACTATCATCTTGCCTGATAACCCGCTAGGAAGAAGACCGAATCCATGAAGAAGATGAATGGGCGTAGTCGAACGAATGCTCACCGACGCAACGTAATCGGAACTATCGAGAAGAAGCATGGCCAGAAAGAATCAACCAACATGGTAAACAACCATCACATAAACATGGCATCATGCGCAACCAAGTATGATGCATGTCCGGTTTAATGATTCATGGCATGGCAAAGTGCAACAAACGATACTACACGTTAAGTGGAGCTCAATATGCAACGAGTTGCATATTGAAGGAACACCACATTCATTTGTTTAGTTCTCTCCCGTTTATGTACCCAACAATATTAAATGTTGTCAAACATGGCAAGAGGTGAAGCATAAGTAAACTAACTATTTAGGCAAGTTTAAATGAGGCCGGAAATAACAAACAACAATTCCAGAAAATCCCCATATGCATATTTCTAATTTACTACTGTTCTGCCCTAAACCATATTTTATAGTTATTAAACATGCAAAGTAAGTGGAACATGTTAATCTATGCATTTTTCTACCCCATTTACATATAAAGTTTATTAAATTCAGAGCTACGGTTATTTAGTTATTAAATAAACTATTTTAACAAGTCATTTATGTAAATTAAATTGAAACATCAAGCTAAACATTTTTCACATGAATGAAAGTTGAAAATTATTAAAGTAGATGAAAATCTAAGCATTTTACATGTTTAAATCATTTTAATCCGATTTACGATTAGTGAGATATGATATGCATGAACATAAGGGGCCAATATGTAAACATGTAGTTTTCTGTATAATAGACAAAATCGCTGACGGTAAAAAAAACATATGTGGGCCGAAACTGCCTGGCCCAATAGGAGCATATAAAGGGCAGGGGCTACTCACCATGGGCCATGGCCCAGTTTGGTGGAGAGGGAGGCCGGAACGAGGCGCTGCGCCTGGGCGCAGTCAACGCACGCAGGCGACGCGCGGTCGTGGCTCGAGGCAGGGGTGTTGACCTCCTGCTCGAAGCAGAAGAAGAGGAGGAGGTGGCCTGACTTGGCGCGACGGCCTGGAGGAGCTTGGGGAGCGGCGGCGGCGAACTTGGTGAGGAAGGAGGCCGGGAACGCAGGGCCTCGCCGGATCTTGCAAAGGCGGCGACGAACGGAGCAGGGTGGTGGCATAGCTGCAAAGCCATGGCAGGGAAACAAATTTAGAGAAGTGGCACAAAGGGAGGAAGGAGATCAGAGTAGGAGAGGGATGGGCAGAGGGAGGCTGACCCGACAGAGCTCGTGCTCTGGCAAGCTGCTGCTTGTTGCCGGCCGGACGAAGACAGGTGGCCTCGGGATGGCAGGGACTCATCAGGGCAGGGAGGTGCGGTCATGGAGCTCCAAGCGGCGGCTCCATGGTTCCCTGTGAGAGAAACACGATGAGGGGGTGGTCTGGGAGAGCTTCAGGGAAGAAGAGGAAGGGAAGGGAGTAGGGGCGATGAGGACAGCCTGCTGGTTCGGGCGAGGATCAAAGCAGCTACGGCGGTGGCGCTCGCTGGCACGGTGCTGGAGACGGCAGGGGAGCAAGGTCGATCGGGGCCTTGTGTAGCTCAGGCGCAGAGTAGTTGCACACGGCTGTGGACTGTAGGTAGCGCCTCAATCCATTCGGGAATGAGCGCTCGGGCTGGCTGTGCGACGGTAGTGGATGACGGCGGGACAAGGAGGCAGAGGCGCTCAGGCTGGTGGTGGTTGGTTCGTCAGCGGCATAAATCCAGGGAGCTGGTCGGAGGCGGGAGAGGATCTAGATCGGGGCGTCTCTGGTTGGTGTAATGCTGAAAACGAGGGAGGGAGAGAGGTTGGTTGCGGGCTTGGATCCCGAGGGAGAGGAGTGGTGGCGGCGCGAGGGTTAGGGTAGGCTAGGGGCTACGGTTAGGCTGATATATATATATATATAGAGAGAGAGAGAGAGAAAGTAGCACTATTCTAATCCCAGGATTAGAATAACTATTCGGATCACGGAACGCCTATATAGGAGGCGACCCGACCTTCCTGAGGTCTAAAAAAACTCTGAACCCCACCTCCCACTCTTCCACCTCTCGGCCCTCATCCCCGACCCACTTCCCCCACGGTGCAGCGCCTCCTCCCCCGCGGCCGGCGCGCCACCTCCCCTCCTCCCAACGTAGCGCGGCCCTTCCCCTCCCCCCCAGGCCGGCTTCGCCACCTCCCCTCCTCCCGCGGCCGCCACCTCTCCTCCTCCCAACGGCGAGCGGCCCCTCCCCTCCCCGGACCGGCTCGCCACCTCCCCTCCCCAACGGCGGCGCGGCCGATCCCCACGAGCAACCACCACCTCCCTCCCCTAAATCCGCCCTACCTCTCCATCCCGTGTCCCCAGCCGATGGTGCCCGCTCGCGTCGCCCCGCCAACCATGCGAGCCGCTGCCGCGCCCACGAACCCCAGCGCGCCACCGCCCCCGCCAACACGCGAGCCGCCACCGTCCCCGCGAACCCCAGGCGCCGCCGCCCCCGCCAACCACGCGAGCCGCCGCCGCTCTGGAAATCCCAGGTGCCGCTACCGCCGTTGCCTGCCTCCTCCCACGATGCCGCTAGCGGCCCCTGCCACCACGTGCCATCGCGGCCCCCGTCCGGTGCTGCAGCCCCACCATCGGTTATCCCCACATCTCCTCTGCCAACTCTGGTACGTCTTGTTTCCTCGCCTCAAGATCATCCTCAATGGAGATCCATGTCCCTGCTCCACATCACAGCTCCGGCAGGCACCTTCAAGTGCCTCTTCCCCTGCTGGCTCAGAGTATGCTGCAGTCCAAAGTGTCAAATTTCAGCAGGCCATGGCCATGTATCAAAGACGAAATTTTTTGTATAGGAGAAGTCCATGTATTACTGCTCAAATTCAGGGGAGTTTGATTGTCTATGTGTGGGACCGTGACCTTTTTATCTGACTACCAAAAAGATTGTGGATGTGCTGTGCATGTGTGTGCTTAGTACACAAAATGAGAGAAACTTTTTTTCTCATGTAGAGCGAAGAAAGAATAGAGAAGAGAATGGAGTTGCAAAGCTGTTTCCAAAAATATGTGTGTTCAAAAAGATGTTGATACACAAAAAAAATGTGGATGAGAAGTTCATATTTTCTGTTGCGCATAGTTTAGAATGTTCACATTCGAAATAACACACACTTTGGGTGTCAAAAATATTAAAAAGGCAAACACACACAAAAAATTGTTGGCAAGTACAAAATGGTCAATTTTGAAACAACATGTAATGAAGTGAACACTAACAAAAATGTGAGAATGTGAAAATTTTGTACACTCACTCACATAAAAGGACCTACTCATAATTGTTCCTGTTACTAACGAAAAAACTAAGAAGTTCAATTCAAAATAACCAAGAAGTTGTACAAATGTTTATTACATTTTTAAAAAAAATACACAAATGAAGTTCAAATAAAAAGGTACAGTGGTTCAATGACAATAAAAAACTCAGATATTTTCACGTAACCGAGAGAAATTCAAAATGACAACAGACAGAAGTTCGCGTACAGCATGGTGTGTGTTTCGTATGAGAAAAAAGGAGTAAAAAGGTGAAGTCCAAAAATTTTGTTGCTAGAAGTTCAAGTGCACAGACCAGGAAAATTCAAAAAGTTCCCTCTTGTTCAACAAGTTTCCACAACGAAAGCTCAAATTAAAATAACAATTTTTTTTTCAAAAATTAAATAGTAAATGGATTTCCTTGTTTCTAAAAGAAACCTAGAAGTTCAAATTAAAGTAATGGAACCGTTCAATGTTTATTGAAAACTCGGATTCTAACCGCTAATAGAAAATAAAACCAACGTGAGGTTCGAATTAAAATAATATGGAAGTTTGGAGTTTATTTAAACCTAAGATTTACATGTTCGAAAAAAAAAACAAAAACCAATGCCATTTTGGCATTTTTAAAAGCAACTCATCAAAAATGAAAAACATTTCTTAGAAGTTCAAGTGCTCGACGAGGGAAAGTTGGAAATTGCTACCCACTTTATGCACACATAATTCTATCTCCCGTTGGTGTCTATGTTTTTACAAATAAATCAAAATTTTAAAAAATGTGCAGGGGGTCCAAACAAAACTAGGATATTTTGATACTAAAAGAAATAAACCAAGAAGTTCAAATTAAAAAATAGAGAAGTTCGATATTTATAAAGAAACTAAGATTTTCCTTGTTAGTAAAGAATAAAAATGGCGAAGTTCAATTGAATATAGAGTAATAGTTCGATGTATACGGGAAACTCAAATTATTACCGTCTCTAAAAAATAAAACTATAAAGTGCAATTTACAAAAAAAATGTTTAATGCTTATTTTAAAAAATATTTCCTTCTCTAAGAATATCACTAAGAAGTTGAAATTAAAATAACAGAGAAGTTTAAAGTATATAAAAAACTCAGATTTGTTGTAAGAAGTTCACGTGCACCTCCGTGCATGGTTCATAATTTATATTGCGGGACGTCCGATCACCAATTACATGTTTTAAAATGGCATAAAAATGGCGTCCGACCTTCAATTGTATGTAATTCAACGTATACGCAAAAATGTGACAGAAGTTTATAGTGAAAACAATGAGAAGTTCAAGTACTACAAGGAATGCATATTAGAGAATAAAACTATATGAAAATAAAAGTTTAAATGGTTAGTTGAAAGAAGTTCAAGTGATGTGTCCGGAGAAGTTCAAAAATTCTTGCAAGAGAGGGTCACCTTGTATTTCAATGTTCAATTTTTTCCGTATAAAAATCGAATACAATTCTTTACTCAAAAATATAAAAAGGTGAAGTTCAAATTGAAATAACAGAGAAGTTCGGAGTTTATTAAAACCTAGGATGTACTTGTTCAAAAAATAAAAAACACAACGCCTTTTTTTTACACTTTTAAAAACAACTCATAAATGAAAAAATGGTTGCTAGAAGTTCAAGTGCTCGGCGAGGAAAAGTTCAAAAATTCTTGTGAGAGAGGTTCACCGTGTGTTTATATGTCCAAAATACATAAAAAGATGTTGTTTGTTGTGTTTTAAAATAATTCACTCAAACCAGAGAGAAGTTCAAAGTGATAACATCCAGAAGTTCACGTACTACATGGTGTGTGTTTCATATAAGAAAAATCCAATAAAGTGAAACAGAGTGAAGTTCAAACAGACATGCCCCAGAAGTTCAACTACTTTATGAAGTGCAAAAAACAGCACGTCAAAAACAAAGTGAAGTTCAAATAGACATGCCACGGAAGTTCTACTACTTCACGCAGTGCATTTCCGCTCGCGATGAACACAGAAATCATGATCTCGCCATTTTCTAATTTACCTCAAAATGGCAGGAATATTATTTGTGCAAATTCAAGTCCTTGGTCAAAGAAAGTTAAAAAATATATTGTGAGAGACGTTTGTACAAAAAGAATATCATTTGTGTAACACTGACGAAATGGATAAGAAAATTACAAACGAAAATACGTCATAGAAGTTCAACGTGAAAACAGGAGGAAGTTCACTCTGAATGAATTTCAGATGAAAAACTTTCAAAATCGTCGCGAGTATGAAAAAATGATCAACACGGGAAAGTTGCGTGTTTACAGCAGCTTTCCATCGATATATCACCCGCTCAATTCCCGTGAGTGGGATGGAGAGCTACGAGCAGTGGATGAAGATCTACGAGCAAAACAATCACGTGAAAAACAGAGTGAAGTTCAGGTGCACGCACAGAGAAGTTCAGGTTCTTCACACGGTGCATTTTCGAATAATCTGTTTCGCGATAGAGGCAGAACGAATGATCCCGCGGTTTTCGAAATTACTTGAAAATGGCTAGGAGTCAGAGAAAACCATCAACATGAAAAAGTTTCGCATTTTCCATAGCTTTTCAACGGTATATTATTTGCCCAATTCCGATAAAATTTGTAGAAATTACGGCAAAAATACATTTTTCGCCATTTTCGAAACTGACTTAAAACCGTAAAGAATTGGGAGAAATAATACATACCAAAAAGTTTCGCATTTGTTCAAGCTTTCCAACTCCATATCATTTGCTGCATTCGGATGCATGGTTAAAAAATTAGCTCGAAAATACGAACTCAGTAGGACTTGGACCAATTTCTAAATTACTCTTAAACTATTCAAAATTAGAAAAAAAACTTTCAAGATGAAAAAGTAGCGCATTTTCATAAGCTTTCCAACGCCATATCATATGCCTCCATTGGATTAGCCGTTTAGAAATGACATCGTAAAAACGAACTCAGCTGTTCGGTTTACGAAATTTTATGTTTTTTCAAATTAATCTTTAACCATAGGGAATTAGAAAAACTTTCAACATGTGGAAGGAGCGGTTTTGCAGCAGCTTTCCAAGGCCATATTATATGCCTCATTCCGATAAACGGTTTAGAAATGCGATCGAAATTACGATTCATGTTTTTTGTGCGAAGAAAAAACGGTTTTCAAAACTGCTCTTAAAACGCTTATATTTTGCCAAAAATTTAAGATAGTTTTCCAATGGTATATCGCAAGCCCCGTTTGGGCAATGTTGGCGGAAGTTCAACCGAGTTCACAGGGAAGTTCAAGGTACTACTAGCGGGGCAGGTCAGGTTGTGATCAGAATAGTGTTTATGTATATATATATATATATAGAGAGAGAGAGAGACTATTCTAATCCCATAACTAGAATAACTATTTGGATCACGGCGCGCCCTATATGGGCCCGATGAGATGTTCCGGAACTAGCCGAACTCCCACGATCCGTTCCTAACCCCGACCCACTCGATCCCATCCCTAACCCCCCACTCCCTCGATCGGTGGCTACCTTCCCTGAATTAGGCCACCACCATCGCCGCCCTCCAGAATCGCGCCACCATCACGGCCGCCCTCCCGAAGCGCGCCACCACGGCCACCCCGCCCCACAGCACAGCTCCCGGCCTCCCAGCGAGCCGCCGCCCCACCCATCGCACCGCCTCCGTTCCTCCCAGCGCGCTGCCGCCCTGCCCCATGGCGCCCAGTTGCTCCGCCCTCCACTGCCTGATCCCCGCCGCCCACCGGACCCGACGAGCAGTGCCACCCTTGGCCACGGATAGGGGCTGCAGCCTTCTCGGGGCGGCACCGTGACCTTCCCGGAGGGGCCACCGCGACCTTCCCCAGCTCCGCCCTCCATAGCGACTGCCGTCAGCGGCCTTCTATCCATGCTGGAGCTGCCCCCCGCCTGGCTCCGGCCCCGCACAGCCCCCTTGATACGTCTGTAACGTATCTATAATTTTTGATTGTTCCATGCTATATTATATTCTGTTTTGGACATTATTGGGCTTTATTATACACTTTTATATTATTTTTGGGACTAACCTATTAACCGGAGGCCCAGCCCGGAATTGCTGTTTTTTTGCCTATTTTAGGGTTTCGCAGAAAAAGAATATCAAACGGAGTCCAAACAGAATGAAACCTTCGGGAACGTGATTTTTAGAACGAACATGATCCAAAGGACTTGGAACCTACGTCAAGACATCAACCAGGAGGCCACGAGGTAGGGGGCGCACCTACCCCCTGGGCGCGCCCTCCACCCTCATGGTCCCCCTGTTGCTCCACCGACGTACTCCTTCCTCCTATATATACCTACGTACCCCCAAACTACCAGATACGGAGCCAAAACCCTAATTCCACCGCCGTGACTTTCTGTATCCACGAGATCCCATTTTGGGGCCTGTTCCGGAGATCCGCCGGAGGGGGCATCGATCACGGAGGGCTTCTACATCAACACCATAGCCCTTCCGATGAAGTGTGAGTAGTTTACCTCAGACCTACGGGTCCATAGTTATTAGCTAGATGGCTTCTTCTCTCTTTTTGGATCTCAATACAAAGTTCTCCCCCTCTCTTGTGGAGATCTATTCGATGTAATCTTCTTCTGCCGTGTGTTTGTTGAGACCGATGAATTGTGGGTTTATGATCAAGTTTATGTATGAACAATATTTGAATCTTCTCTGAATTCTTTTATGTATGATTGGTTATATTTGCAAGTCTCTTCGAATTATCAGTTTGGTTTGGCCTACTAGATTGATCTTTCTTGCAATGGGAGAAATTCTTAGCTTTGGGTTCAATCTTGCGGTGTCCTTTCCCAGTGACAGTAGGGGAAGCAGGGCACGTATTGTATTGTTGCCATCGAGGATAACAAGATGGGTTTATTTCATATTGCATGAGTTTATCCCTCTACATCATGTCATCTTGCTTAAAGTGTTACTCTGTTCTCTTGAACTTAATACTCTAGATGCATGTTGGATAGCGGTCGATATGTGGAGTAATAGTAGTAGATGCAGGCAGGAGTCGGTCTACTTGTCTCGGAAGTGATGCCTATATACATGATCATACCTATATATTCTCATAACTATGCTCAATTCTGTCAATTGCTCAACAGCAATTTGTTTACCCGCCGTGAATACTTATGATCTCGAGAGAAGCCACTAGTGAAACCTATGGCCCCCGGGTCTATCTTCCATCATATTAATCTTCTAATACTTAGTTATTTCCTTTGCCTTTTATGTTACTTTGCATTTTATCATAAAAATACCAAAAATATTATCTTATCATATCTATCAGATCTCACTCTCGTAAGTGACCATGTAGGGATTGACAACCCCTTATCACGTTGGTTGTGAGGATTTATTTGTTTGTGTAGGTACGAGGGACTCGTCCGTGGCCTCCTACTGGATTGATACCTTGGTTCTCAAAAACTGAGGGAAATACTTATGCTACTCTACTGCATCACCCTTTCCTCTTCAAGGGAAAACCAACGCAAGTGCTCAAGAGGTAGCAAGAAGGATTTCTGGCACCGTTGCCGGGGAGGTCTATGCAAAAGTCAACATACCAAGAACCCATCACAACTCTTATCTCCCGCATTACATTATTTGCCATTTGCCTCTCATTTGCCTCTCCCCCACTTCACCCTTGCCGTTTTATTCGCCCTCTCTCTATCCTCCCTCTCTTTCTCTATTTGCCCCTTTTTGCCCGTTCCTTGTTTGCTTGTGTGTTGGATTGCTTGCTTGTCACGATGGCTCGAGATAACACTAAATTGTTTGACTTTACCAACACCAACAGCAATGATTTTATTAGCGCTCCTATTGCTCGTCTTACCGATGCTGAATCTTGTGAAATTAATGCTGCCTTGTTGAATCTTGTCATGAAAGATCCGTTTTCTGGCCTTCCTAGTGAAGATGCCGCTACCCATCTAAATAGCTGCGCTGATTTGTGTGATATGCAAAAGAATAAATATGTGGATAATGATATTGTTAAATTGAAGCTATTTCCTTTTTCGCTTAGAGATCAAGCTAAAGCTTGGTTTTCGTCTTTGCCTAAAAATAGTATTGATTCGTGGAATAAGTACAAAGATTCTTTTATCTCTAAGTATTTTCCTCCCGCTAAGATCATCTCTCTTAGAAATGATATTATGAATTTTAAGCAACTTGATCATGAACATGTTGCACAAGCTTGGGATAGGATGAAATTAATGATACGTAATTGCCCTACGCATGGTTTGAATTTGTGGATGATTATACAAAAAATTTATGCCGGATTGAATTTTGCTTCTAGAAATCTTTTAGATTTGGCTGCAGGAGGCACTTTTATGGAAATCACTTTAGGAGAAGCTACTAAACTACTAGATAATATTATGGTTAATTATTCTCAGTGGCACACTAAAAGATCTACTAATAAGAAAGTGCATGCGATAGAAGAAATTAATGTTTTGAGTGGAAAGATGGATGAACTTATGAAATTATTTGCTAATAAAAGTGTTTCTTCTGATCCTAATGATATGCCTTTGTCTACTTTGATTGAGAATAATAACGAATCTATGGATGTGAATTTTGTTGGTAGGAACAATTTTGGTAACAACGCATATAGAGGAAACTTTAACCCTAGGCCGTATCCTAGTAATTCCTCTAATAATTATGGTAATTCCTACAACAATTCTTATGGAAATTATAATAATATGCCCTCTGATTTTGAATCTAATATTAAAGAATTTATTACTTCACAAAAGAATTTCAATGCTTTATTGAAGAAAAATTGCTTAAGATTGATGAGTTGGTTAGGAACGTTGATAGAATTTCTCTTGATGTTGATTCTTTGAAACTTAGATCTATTCCACCTAAGCATGATATCAATGAGTCTCTCGAAGACATGAGAATTTCCATTGATGAGTGCAAAGAAAGAACCGCTAGGATGCATGCTAAGAAATATTGTTTTATAAAAGCGTGTTCTTCTAGTTTCCATGATAATAAGATGAAGATCTAAAAGTTATTAATTTGTCCCCTATTAAATCTTTGTTTTGCAATATGAATCTTGATAATAATGGGACTGAATATGATCCACCTTTACCTAGACGGAGTTCCAAAAATTCGGAGTCTTTAGATCTTGATGCTAAAATTGTTAAAAGTGGGATTGAAGAAGTCAAAACTTTAAATATTGATGAACCCACTATTTTGGATTTCAAGGAATTTAATTATGACAATTGCTCTTTGATAGATTGTATTTCCTTGTTGCAATCCGTGCTAAATTCTCCTCATGCTTATAGTCAAAATAAAGCTTTTACTAAACATATTGTTGATGCTTTGATGCAATCTTATGAAGAAAAACTTGAGTTGGAAGTTTCTATCCCTAGAAAACTTTATGATGAGTGGGAACCTAATATTAAGATTAAAATTAAAGATCATGAATTCTATGCTTTGTGTGATTTGGGTGCTAGTGTTTCCACGATTCCAAAGACTTTGTGTGATTTGTTAGGTTTACGTGATTTTGATGATTGCTCTTTAAACTTGCACCTAACGGATTCCACTATTAAGAAACCTATGGGAAGAATTAATGATGTTCTTATTGTTGCAAATAGGAATTATGTGCCCATAGATTTTATTGTTCTTGACATAGATTGCAATCCTTCATGTCCTATTATTCTTGGTAGACCTTTCCTTAGAACGATTGGTGCAATTATTGATATGAAGGAAATGAATATTAGATTCCAATTTCCATTAAGGAAAGGCATGGAACACTTCCCTAGAAATAAAATTAAATTACCTTATGAATCTATTATGAGAGCCACTTATGAATTGACTACCAAAGATGGCAACACCTAGATTTATCCTTGCTTTTTATGCCTAGCTAGGGGCGTTAAACGATAGCACTTGTTGGGAGGCAACCCAATTTTATTTTTATTACTTGATTTTTTCTCATGTTTAGTAATAAATAATTTATCTAGCCTCTGTTTTGGTTGTTTTTTGTGTTTAATTAGTGTTTGTGCCAAGTAGAACCGTTGGGAAGACTTGGGGAAAGTCTTGTTAATCTTGCTGTAAAAAACAAAAAAATTAGCACTCACAAGAACTGCTGCCATTTTTATTTAGAAAGTTCTATTTAGTTAATTATTTTTGCAGATGATTAATAGATAAATTCCCCATGTCCAGCAATTTATTTTAGAATTTTTGGGGTTCCAGATCTTGTGTTAGCTACAGATTACTACAGACTGTTCTGTTTTTGACAGATTCTGTTTTTCATGTGTTGTTTGCTTATTTTGATGAATCTATGGCTAGTAAAATAGTTTATAAACCATAGAGAAGTTGGAATACAGTAGGTTTGACACCAATATAAATAAAGAATGAGTTCATTACAGTACCTTGAAGTGGTATTTTTTTTCTTTCGCTAACGAAGCTCACGAGATTTTCTACTTTAAGTTTTGTGTTGTGAAGTTATCAAGTTTTGGGTAAAGATTTGATGGATTATGGAACGAGGAGTGACAAGAGCCTAAGCTTGGCGATGCCCATGGAACCCCCAATATAATCTAAGGACACCTAAAAGCCAAAGCTTGGGGATGCCCCGGAAGGCATCCCCTCTTTCGTCTACTTCTATCGGTAACTCTACTTGGAGCTATATTTTTATTTACCACATGATATGTGTTTTTCTTGGAGCGTCTTGTATTATTTGAGTCTTTATTTTTTAGTTTTCCACAATCATCCTTGCTGCACACACCTTTTTGAGAGAGACACACATGAGTTGGAAATTATTAGAATACTCTATGTGCTTCACTTATATCTTTTGAGTTATATAGTTTTTGCTCTAGTGCTTCACTAATATCTTTTAGAGCACGGTGGTAGATTTGTTTTATAGTAACCATTGTTCTCTCATGCTTCACTTAGCTTACTTTTGAGAGTCCTACAAAACAGCATGGTAATTTTCTTTAATTATTTTAGGCATTCAAGATTAATAAATAAAATTTTCTTATGAGTGTGTTGAATACTATGAGAAGTTTGAAACTTGATAATTGTTTTGAGATATGGAGATGGTGATATTAGAGTCGTGCTAGTTGAGTAGTTGTGAATTTGAGAAATGCTTGTGTTGAAGTTTGTGATTCCCATAGCATGCATGTATGATGAACCGTTATGTTAAGAAGTCGGAGCATGATGTATTTATTGATTGTCCTCCTTATGAGTGGCGGTCGGGGACGAGCGATGGTCTTTTCCTACCAATCTATCCCCCTAGGAGCATGCGCGTAGTACTTTGCTTCCATAACTAATAGATTTTTGCAATAAGTATGTGAGTTCTTTATGACTAATGTTGAGTCCATGGATTATAGGCACTCTCACCCTTCAACCATTGCTAGCCTCTCTAATACCGCGCACCTTTCGCCGGTATCATATACCCACCATATACCTTCCTCAAAAAAGCCACCATACCTACCTATCATGGCATTTCCATAGCCATTCCGAGATATATTGCCATGCAACTTCCCACCGTTACGTTTATCCTGACACGCTCCATCATTTCATATTTCTTTGCATGATCATGTAGTTGACATTTTAGTAGTGGCAAAGCCACCATTCATAATTCTTTCATGTAAGTCACTCATGCATCATTGCTATTCCGGTACACCGCCGGAGGCATTCATATAGAGTCATACTTTGTTCTAGTATCGAGTTTTAATCATTGAGTTGTAAATAAATAGAAGTTTGATGATCATCATTCATAGAGTATTGTCCCAAATAAAAAAAGGCCAAACATATAAAAAAGAAGGCCCAAAAAATAAAAAAAGGGCAATACTACTATCCTTTTTCCACACTTGTACTTCAAAGTAGCACCATGATCTTCATGATAGAGAGTCTCCTTTGTTATCACTTTCATATACTAGTGGGAATTTTTCATTATAGAACTTGGCTTGTATATTCCAACAATGGGTTTCCTCAAAATGCCCTAGGTCTTCGTGAGCAAGCAAGTTGGATGCACACCCACTTAGTTTCTTTTTGTTGAGCTTTCATATATTTATAGCTCTAGTGCATCCGTTGCATGGCAATCCCTACTCACTCACATTGATATCTATTGATGGGCATCTCCATAGCCCGTTGATACGCCTAGTTGATGTGAGACTATCTTCTCCCTTTTTGTCTCCTCCACAACCACCATTCTATTCCACCTATAGTGCAATGTCCATGGCTCACGCTCATGTATTGCGTGAAAATTGAAAAGGTTTGAGAAGATTAAATACTTTGTCATCGGGGTTGTCATCGGGGTTGTGCATGATTCGAATACTTTGTGTGGTGAAGATGGAGCATAGCCAGACTATATGATTTTGTAGGGATAACTTTCTTTGGCCATGTTATTTTGAAGAGAAATAATTTCTTAGTTAGTATGATTGAAGTATTATTATTTCGATGTCAATATTAAACTTTTGTATTGAATCTTCCGGATCTGAATATTCATACCACAATTAAGAGAATTACATTGAAATTATGCCAAGTAGCATTCCACATAAAAAATTCTATTTCATTTACCTACTCGAGGACAAGCAGGAATTAAGCTTGGGGATGCTTGATATGTCTCCAATGTATCTACAATTTTTTATTGTTCCATGCTATATTATATTCTGTTCTGGACATTATTGGGCTTTATTATGCACTTTTATATTATTTTTGGGACTAACCTATTAACCGGAGGCCCAGCCCAGAATTGCTGTTTTTTGCCTATTCTACGGTTTCGCAGAAAAAGAATATCAAACGGAGTCCAAACGGAATGAAACCTTCGGGAACATGATTTTTGTAACGAACATGCTCCAGAGGACTTGGACCCTACGTCAAGACATCAACCAGGAGGCCACGAGGTAGGGGGCGCGACTACCACCCCTGGGCGCGCCCTCCACCCTTGTGGGCCCCCTGTTGCTCCACCAACGTACTCCTTCCTCCTATATATACCTACGTACCCCCAAACTACCAGATACGGAGCCAAAACCCTAATTCCACCTCCGTGAATTTCTGTATCCACGAGATCCCATCTTGGGGCATGTTCCGGATCTCCGCCGGAGGGGGCATCGATCACGGAGGGCTTCTACATCAACACCATAGCCCTTCCGATGAAGTGTGAGTAGTTTACCTCAGACCTACGGGTCCATAGTTATTAACTAGATGGCTTCTTCTCTCTTTTTGGATCTCAATACAAAGTTTTCCCCCTCTCTTGTGGAGATCTATTCAATGTAATCTTCTTTTGCGGTATGTTTGTTGAGACCGATGAATTGTGGGTTTATGATCAAGTTTATCTATGAACAATATTTGAATCTTCTCTGAATTCTTTTATGTATGATTGGTTATCTTTGCAAGTCTCTTTGAATTATCAGTTTGGTTTGGCCTACTAGATGATCTTTCTTGCAATTGGATAAGTGCTTAGTTTTGGGTTCAATTTTGCGGTGTCCTTTCCCAGTGACAGTAGGGGCAGCAAGGCACGTATTGTATTGTTGCCATCGAGGATAAAAAGATGGGGTTTATTTCATATTGGATGAGTTTATCCCTCTACATCATGTCATCCTGCTTAAAGTGTTATTCTGTTCTCTTGAACTTAATACTCGAGATGCATGCTGGATAGCGGTCGATGTGTGGAGTAATAGTAGTAGATGCAGGCAGGAGTCGGTCTACTTGTCTCGGACGTGATGCCTATATACATGATCATACCTAGATATTCTCATAACTATGCTCAATTCTGTCAATTTGTCAACAGTAATTTGTTTACCCACTGTGAATACATATGCTCTCGAGAGAAGCCACTAGTGAGACCTATGGCCCCCGGGTCTATCTTCCATCATATTAATCTTCCAATACTTAGTTATTCCCTTTGCCTTTTATTTTACTTTGCATTTTATCATAAAAATACCAAAAATATTATCTTATCATATCTATCAGATCTCACTCTCATAAGTGACCATGTAGGGATTGACAACCCCTTATCGCGTTGGTTGCGAGCATTTATTTGTTTGTGTAGGTACGAGGGACTCGTGCGTGGCCTCCTACTGGATTGATACCTTGGTTCTCAAAAACTGAGGGAAATACTTACGCTACTCTGCTGCATCACCCTTTCCTCTTCAAGGGAAAACCAACGCAAGTGCTCAAGAGGTAGCACCCCTCGCCTGGATTTGGCCCCGGCTGCCATGCCACCCCCACGCCTGGGTCCGGCTGCTGCAGTGCACTTGCCCCACTCCTAGGTCCGGCAGCCGTGCCGCCCCCGCTCCTAGGTCCAACCATCAGCACCCCCACCCCCTGGCACACGACCGTTGGTCCCCAAGCACACCGGCCAAGTGTCCACGCCCCATCCCCCGACATTATCCTGCCTCGTTGGCGCACCATGGATGTCTTCCTCTTCTGCCTAGAACTTCTTCTCCAACCTCTTGCCATGTCGGTGTTCCATTCATTCCTCTCAACATGGCTCTTCAGGTACGGCCAAGATTGAATCCCCTGGATTTCTCTTAGGAATCAAGATGAATTTTATCTTCTCTGTATCTGATTTGCGCCTAATCTTGGTTCTTGGATCGGGTGTGGATGGTTGGGGAGGACGGCGAGGACCTCAAGAACCACAGGGAGCTCCTGCCTCTCTCCAAGCTCCAAGGTGCGAATGATGATCCTCAGTTTCTTGGATTGTTGGTGTGTCCCCTATTTGTTTGGGTAAAAAATGCCTCTTTTGGCTGAATATATACGAGCTTTTATTCATTGGATGTCGTGGCCTTAGTCAGCACTTTTAGATGACGACGCCCTCATGTAACTGCTTGAACAGAGGGTGACTTGCCATCGTTCTTGATTATCCTCTGTCGATTCGAACTATACAATTTATGTTCCTCACCCAAAGAAGTAACTGCTGGGTGTGGACACCTGACTGATAAGACGAGTAGAACAAGGGAATGTTTTAAGTTCTCTTTTAGCTTTGAAAATTATCATTTTGAAAAAAAATAAAAAACGGCCCGGTATCTGAATCCACTTTTCCATAAACATGGTGTCTAGAAGCTGGGCTCGGTTCTGTAAACATGGTATACTCTGCTATATTGGCATTTGGACCCAAAGAAGCCCGAAAGCGAAGCATAGCTAGCGAAGATCCGCAAAGACAGAGGATATAACTACATGGTTTGTGACTCCCACCAACTCTCAGTTCCTCTTTGCTTCTCTTTAACCGTGCACACCTTGTGTATGTAATATGATAGTAGTGCACATGCATCACTTGCTGAAGGATTATCTCGATATATGCCCTAGAAAGTTAGCAAACTTTGAGGAGAAGCTCAAGAATTTCTTCACAGAGCACATGCATGCCGACGAAGAGACCCGCGATAGCTTGGAAGGTGGCGGGTACCTTGATGTACGTGACAAGGATGACAAGTGGGTTCCGATCTGGATAAAAGAATGGGATATGACTGTGCTGCCGGCTGGAATTTATCATCGGTTCACCCTCGACGCCGCCAACCATGTGAAGGTACTAACTGGGATCTTTTATGTGTTTTACTGCTAAAGAGTTGTTGCGGTGATTATTTTTTGCATCACATTTTTCATAGAAATATGAATCTGTTTTGTCAACCAAGCTAATTGAAAGCATGAGTTAGGCACTAGATTAGAGGACATCTGTAGAACCATCAAAAAGAAGCACAAGTCGCAAAACGGATCAACAAGATGGTTGACAACTAATTATTCATGTAATGCTACTTGGTGAGGACCACTAAGGAAAAACAATACAATGATGAACTAGCAGCATCACATTCACGGATCAGATGTACGACACAAGTTGGCCAATCTGGGTAGTGTACTCAAGTTTAGCAGAAAGTGTGCTCTCGTAGGATGCAGAAACAAGGTTCATTTTCAGCCGGTAATTAGAGAACTGTGCTGTTAAACAACATCTATAAGCAATTAAAATGAGACGGTGTATATATGTAGAAGTTCTATCTTGCATCAGATATAAATTGTGTCCTTATCAAACTTAACACATTCTGATGCCTTGTCGTGGACAGCTCATGAAGCTCTTCCTCGGAGAACCAGTGTGGATAGCACACAACCGGCCTTAGGAGGACCATCCGGTGCGGCAAGAGTATGTGAAGAGGCTAACGGACAACAATGTTGGTCTTGCTCTGGCGGCACACTGAAGTTTGTTTGTGATTCCTCAACAATGTATTATAAACACCCATGCATGGACATATACATACACTTGGATGAAACTGTGTTATAATCTTGAATATGCAGGTGGCCTCGCTGGCGCACCATGGACGTCTCCGCTGCTGGCAAACGGCAAAAAAATGATTGGCCGATCCAGTCGAGCAAGCTGTGGAAGAACAGCTCGACTTGTGTATGCTTTTTTTCTAATATGGCTGATTGTACCGCCGCCGCTATTTTTAGTTTTTTGCTCACATGCACTGTATTTTTTTGATGTAATGCCTGAGAACTAGCTTGGGAATAGATGCAGTATGTTGCTGGAGTTTGTGCAACTTTTAGTCAAATAGAAAATTTTGATGAAATGCACGCAGTTGTTGTTCGGCAGTGAAATTCATAGTCTTTGCAGTACCCAGTTAACGTTTTTGAAGTTTAACACTGCAAAAAGAATGAAAGTAAATATACTATACTTTGAAAAATAAAATGGAACACCGGAATCATATGGTGTTGTTCATATATAACCAAGAGAGGAGTTTAAAGAATCTTAACTTGTTGCATTTCATAAAAAAACAGTGGAAAAGCATGAACTAGCTAGGTGTCCTAGTTCAAATATGTACCATATCATCAACTTGAAACAGTATGTCATTCGCAAAAACATTTGGGGAGAATATGAAAAAGTGTGATATTACATTGCATTAAAAATAGAGTTTTTAAAAAACTCACGAGGATGTTGATATTTTAAAAATCCAGAAGTTCAAAAAAAAAATTGATCACGAAGTTCAAATGAAAAGGAGGAACATTTCAAAAGAATTTCTAAAAAAATGGTTATCCCATTCTAAAAAAACTAGAAGTTCAAATTAAAATAGTGGTGCGGTCCAATGTTTATAAAAAAGGGGTTTCCCCATTACTAACCAATAAATTTAAGAAATTCAAATTTAAAAATTGGTAAAGTTAGATGTCTATTAAAAATTTAGATTTTTCTCATTAGTAAAAGAATAAAACCAAGATGTACAAATTGAAAAAATGGTGATGTCTATAAAAAAGGAATTTGAGCAAAGAATGATTTCTCACATTAAAAAATGATTTCAAATTAAAAATAATGGTGTAGTCGAAAGTTAAAAAAAATCCAAAATTTAACTTTTCAAAATTAATAATAGCCTAGAAGTTCAATTTAGAATAACAAATCATTCGATTTTCACCGTTTAAAAAAACCCGAGAAGTTCGGTTCAAGAAACCTAAGAAGTTAAAATTTTAAAACAGAGATTTTCCTTGCTGCTAAACCAATAAAAATCGAGAAGTTCAAATAAAATAACGAAGAAGTATACGGAAAAATCAAATTATTTCCGTTTCTAGGAAAAATAAAAGTAGGAAATTTTAATTTTAAAATTTATCTTTGATGCTTATTTGAAAACATATTTTTTCAAATAAAAAATATGAAGTTCAAACTGAAATAACAAAGAAGTTCAAAATTTACTAAACCAAGGATTTACGTGTTCAAAAAGTACAAAACACAACTCCATTTTTTTGCATTTTTTAAAACAACTCATCAACGAAAAAATGGTGAAGTTCAAATAATATATAAATGATTTTCCCTATTTTAAAAAAACAAGAAGTTCAAATTAAAATAATGGAGTGGTCCGATGATTATAAAAAATAGAATTTTCCCGTTACTAACAAAAAACTAAGAAGTTCCAATTTTAAAAATGGTAAAGTTTGACGCCAATAAAAAATCAGATTTTTCTCTTCATTAAATGAATAAAACTCAGAAGTTCAAATTTTAGAACATCTTGATGGTTAGATGTGTGTTAAAACCATGTGAGTGCATGTGTGTAGGTGTGTGGCAACACAAAAGTTCAGATGAGGAAAAGGTAATAAAATGAAACCTAAAAATGTTCATTGCAACAAGTTCCCAAAAGAAAAGGGAACACACCATCGAAATATCCACATGGCTAGGAAAATGAAAAAAAGCTGATTTTCCCCATTCTATAAAAACTAGAAGTTCAAATTAAAAATAATAACGCGGTATCATTGTTTTAATAAATAAAAAAATCCCATTACTAACCAATAAAACTAAGAAGTTCAAATTTCAAAAAAGGTGAAGTTCGATGTCTATAAAAAATTCGGATTTTTCACATTATGTAAAAATAAAACCAAGAAGTTCAAATTTTAAAACAAAGAGGTTCAAAAAACTCGATTTTCCTCATTACTAAATAATAAAACTAAGAAGTTCAAATTAAAATAACAGAGAAGTTCAAAGTTGATAAGAACCTCAAATTCTCGTTCTAAAGAATAACTAATAAGTTCAAATTAAAATAAGGGAACAACAAAAAAGTTTTAAAAAGATTTTCCCCGTTTTTTAAAAACTTTGGATTTTCCATGATACTAAAGATCAAACCAAGAAGTTCAATTTAAAAAAACAGAGTAATTCAATGTACATTAAAAACTCAATTTTTCTCGTTACTAAAGAATAAAACCAAGAAGTTCAATTTAAAAATGTGGAGAAGTTTGATATTTCATGAAAAACTTGAATTTTTTGGTTACTAAAGAATAAAACAAATAAGTTCAATTCAAAATAACGAAGAAGTTTGATGTTTCTAACGAAACTACAATTTTCATATTTCTAAAAATACATAAAATAAATTCAAATAAAAAAGTTAGAGCGGTTCGATATAGAAGTTCGATGATTATAGAAAACTCAGATTTTCCTCGTTATTAAAGAATGGAAACAAGAAGTTCAAAAATAAAAAACAAGAAGTTCAACATTTAAAAATGGAACACTTTCAAAATTTAATAAAAAGGATTGAGAAATAAAACCAGGAAGTCCATATTAAAAAGATGGAGAAGTTCGATGATGGTAGAAGCTCAGATTTTCCTTGTTATTAAAGAATGGAATCAAGAAGTTCAAAAATAAAATAACAAGAAGTTAAACTTTTAAAATAGAGCGCTTCAAAATTCATAAAAAGGGATTAAGAAAATCCGATTAAAAATTCTTAGAAAAAACTCAGATATTTTCATGTAACCAAGACAAGTTTAGATTGATAACTGCCAGAAGTTCACGTACTACACGGTGTGCATTTTGTATTAAAAAGGAACAAAAAACAAAGGCTAAAAGTTTTTTTGTTATAAGTTCAAGTCCTCCATCGAAGAAAGTCAAAAAAATTATTGTGAGAGAGGTTTGTACAAAAGAAATATAATTTGTGTAGCACTGACGAATGGATGAGAAAATTACAAAAGAAAATAGTTCACAAAAGTTCAACGTGGAAACAGCAGGAAGTTCAACTACTACAGTGAATGAATTTTAGATGAAGAACTTTTAAAATCATCATGAGTATGAAAAAACGATCAACAGGGGGAAGTTGCATGTTTACTACATCTTTCCACCGATATATCACTTGCTCAATTCCGGTGAGTGGATGGAGAGCTACGAGTAGTGGATGGAGAGCTACAAGCAAAAACACACATGAAAAACAGAGTGAAGTTCAAGTAGACATGCCGAGAAGTTCAGGTTCTTCACGTGATGCATTTTCGAAGGATCTGTTTCGCGATAAAGGCAGAACGAATGATCTCACCATTTTTGAAATTACTTGAAAACAGCTAGGAATCACAGAAAACAAGAAACATGAACAAGTTTCGCATTTTCCTTAGCTTTTCAATGGTATATTATTTGTCCCATTCCGATAAAGTTTGTAGAAATTATGGCGAAAATACTTTTTAGCCATTTTCAAAATTGATTTAAAACAGTAAGGAATTGGGAGAAACAATATATAACAAAAAGTTTCGCATTTCCTCAACCTTTCCAACGCCATATCATTTGCTGCATACGAACTCTGTGGAACTTGTACCGTTTTCTAAATTAATCTTAAACCTTTCAAAATTAGGAAAACTTTCTACATGAGAAAGTAGAGCATTTTCATAAGCTTTCCAAAGCCATATCACTTGCCTCAATTGGATTAGCCGTCTAGAAATGACATCGAAAATACAAACTCGGCTGTTCGGTTTGCGAAATTTTACAATTTTCCAAATTACTCTTTAACCGTAGGGAATTAGAGAAAACTTTCAACATGTGGAAGGAGCGGTTTTGCAGTAGCTTTCCAACGCCATATTATTTGCCTCATTCCGATAAACAGTTTAGAAATGCGATCGAAAATACGATTCACAGTTTTTGTTTGAAGAAAAAACGGTTTTCAAACTGCACTTAAACCGTTTACATTTTGCTAAAAATTTAACTTGAGTCATGATACTGCTGTCCATAGATTTCCAATGGTATATCGCAAGCCACATTTGGGCAACGTTGGTGGAAGTTCAACCTAGCACTCAAAGAAGTTCGGGTCGAACAACTCAGGCAGTAAAATTGCAAAAAACACAATTTCATTACAACCCGAGAGCAAAATCCGCCAACGAGCGAGATTCCTATTTAAAACTGGTATTTAGTTGCTAAAAAACGTTTCTAGATTACACTAACATCATATAGAACACGATTAAGAAGAATAACTTGCGGGGGAAGCCACGGTTGCGAAGATAGCGTGAAGGTCGGGTTCGTACAGAGGGAAGTTCAGGCGCGTTACTCAGGCAGGTCAGGTTGTGATCAGAATATTATTCTGATCCCGTGATTAGAATAGTGTTTTTGTATATATATATATAGTGAGTGGTTAGGTTAGGGGCTATTCGGTCCCTCTGATCGTAATCGGACGGTCTGAGAAAAAATAGGCTAGGAGAGTCCACCAAAGAACTAGTGATATTTTAGGTATGTTTGGAGATGAACTGGACCCATGGGTAACGACAACCTCGGTCAGGTAAGTTTCGTACAAGTTGCGAGGAGGGGAAACGTGGGTTGTGTAGAGATGTGAGGCGGTCGTGTGCAAGTGTGCTTAGTCTAGGAACGGTTAACGAAAACAACGAAGAGAAGCGGCAACTACTAACAGATGCAAGATTTGGAAAAAAACATCCGGATGCAATGCACATGATGCTATGTTGAAATGCAACAAACAAATAAACACACAGCGACAATGATAGACATGGAAGGCGTCTTGAGTGTCGGTCTCGGGTCATCACAACACTCCTCCACTTACAACAGATCTCGCCCCGAGATCTAGGGATGACAAACGGAAGAGGAAGAGAAGAGGTAAAACTAAGTTTCTCCTTTGACAAACGAGTGAAACCAACAAACCTTAAAGGTTAGACAATTCCAAGGAAAGAATACAATGGAGATGAACGAAGTTGAAAACAGTCCGTTAGAAAAGAGGAACAAGGAACATTGCGAAAACCTTGTAGGTTGAAAGACATGAAACAAGAGCTTCATGAACCAAAAGAATATGACCACACCGGTATAATGAGATAACCAAGGAACATGATTGAGGAACTTGACAAGATGAGATGATACTTCGAGAAGGGCAACAACACAATGCCTCCGAAACAAATGAAAGAGTGGAATGAAAAGAACAGAGAATAACATGTAATTTGGAAGAGTAACATTACAAAGAAGGGTTGAATGGAGTTGTTGGAAAATCAACAATGAGAGGAATAAGATTTATTGTGGGTTTGTGGAAAACATCTCAAAAGTTGAGGTGAAGTTCTCCCACTAACAAAACAATTGATTTGATTGAGAGCACCAAAGATAAAGAGATAACTTCAATCATTGTTAAGCACCCCAATTAGCAACATTCCTTAGGGAAGGCTTTAGGGGAAATCTTTACCAAGATAACTCCACGAAGAGATTGATGGATTTAAAATACCTCATTCTTGACAACATGTGAATCAAGAAACACGTAGGGAAATTATCAAGAATGACATAACACCACCTCAAAAGATAAGATAGAAAGAACTGCACTTCAAAATGGAAGAAGAAGATTACTTCAGCTCCTGCAACAAGAATCTTGAAGAACACTTCGAGAATGAATGAAATCTTTGATGAACCACCATGTTGAGCCTTCGTGAGAACACCGGTAACAAAAGAATGATAAAACAAAAGTAAAGAGAAATTGAAAACACAAGGTGAAGCCTTGCAATGATTTAGATGGAGCTTTGTGGCGGAATAATTGAGAGAGCTTGGAAATTCGAAACAAAATATGAAGCAATTCAAAATCGAGAATTTATTCCTCATGAACAAACTCCGAAGGAAGAAATTAATCGCTTAGATGAAACAAGAATAAGAATTATGTTTTGCTATCCTTCACCAATTTAACTTGGTGAGAAGCAATGGATTTGGCATACCACTTATTCTTCTTTGAAAGGATTGAAGAGTGATATAGCACAAACTTGAAGAAGTCTTCGACGAATCACCAGGAGGATTGGAAAGAACGAATGAAATGATACGATAATAAAGTAATAGGAATGTTAAATGAACCATCGTAAGAATTGAAAACGATTGAGGAAAAGAGAACGAATCACTGGGAAGAATTTAGAAAATGAACGAAGATACTTGAGGGCATTCAGATACGAGAGAAGGAAGAGATCATGAGATGACTAAAGAATACTTGAACGATGCGCAGGTAAGATTTGGAGATGAATGGAGAAACAACAATTTAGGAGAATTGTTGAGCAAGAGCCAAAATTATGAACGAATAAATCTTCTAAATTGATAGCCTCCGAATGATCGAGAAAGGAAAGCAACTCCTGAAATTCTTCGGATGGGTGTGAAAAGGATTCTCATAATCGAAAACAATTATGAGGATGGCATGAAGCTAGAACCATGAATCTCAAGAGAATGGAGCAAGATTTAGAGAAAAATTCTTCTTCGGTCTTCAACACTGAGAAGGACGACGAGGAACACCACCAAAGTTGTTGAGACACTACGTAACAATGAACAAAGAAAGGTTGAGTGAAGGATGAAAATAATTTGAAACCAGTCCTGTAGAAGGCATCTAACTGATGAAAATTCATTCTTACATCACACCTTGAAAGGAATTGAGAATAACTCTAGACAAATTAGAAGAGTTAGGTAAGATCCTGGGAAAAGACCTGTGGGTTTGGGACCACTCAAAAGAAAACACCATTGAACGATCTTAAAAGAGAGATTGCACATGTTGAATTAAATGGCTCGAAAGAGATAACAACCTCGAAATAGCTTGAATGAATTAGCAATGGAAATGTGAATCTTCTGATATATCTTCAACACTCCGGGGAAGAGATAGAGAGAGTTGAATAAGTAAGAGAGTCTTGGAAGAAATGCCAACATGGGAAAACATGTGAAACAAAACAAATATATATGATCAACACCGAAGCTTGAGTTTAGTCCACCGAAGAAGAAAGAGAACGAAGAATGATGAACTTGAAACTATCATCAATACAAACTACAACATGAATACAACAGTTCATCAATACATAGCAACCATCATGCAGAAGAGAAGGATCTGACTATGGATGAAATCAAACAAAAAAGAAGAAGGACATCCACCCTGCTAATCCCAGGCTCCCCAACCCTGTAGCGGCCAGACCTCAAATAGAACAATCTCCGTGCTCCGGTGTCATCCCTGGATCAGTAATGCTGGCACCACACAGTACTTGAAGGATTTATAACAGAGTAGAAATCACACACTTATTACATCGAGTGTCGCAAAAGAGAACTTATTACAATAAATATGGCTTAAGGCCATCTAATAACGATAACAGCGGAAGGCTTGGAAGATAAGTGAGTCCATCAACTCCAACGACATCACTGAGTATAGAACCACGACCTAAAACTCCTTAATCATCGTCTGAAAAGTTTGCAACATTAATGTTGCAGCCCGAAATGGGTCAGCACATGGAATATGCTGGCAATGTAACACATTGAGAATAATGGAATGAAACAACTATTCTATATGCATATTTGGCTGGTGGAGAGCTCTATGGTTACAGTTTTGCGTAAAGCCAATTTTTCCCTACAGCAAAGGAATGAATTTATTTAACTATCATGGTGGTTGTTAAACATTGAGAATGGTTGAAAGCATTCTCAATACCAATTAAGCATCATCATTAAACAAACCCATCAAAATTAATTTTTTTTGAGTAACATGATGAGATTCACATGATAATCCAAGTACTAGATACTCAAGATGTCCATAACCGGGGACACGGCTAACCATGATTAGTTTATACACTCTGCAGAGGTTTGCGCACTTTTCCCCACAAGTCTCGATTTTCTCCGTTGGATTTCTCGCACTACACGGTGTTTGAGAAATGGATGACCGAGACATAGTCTTTCAGAAGCGCTAGCACCTTACGATGGGTAGACCGTACCACCTACATCCCCTACATCTGCTAGTCTACCACTGTAAGAGTTCGCACGACTTAGTCAACTATGCTAGAGCCCATAATAGCTTGTGGCGGCACACGGAAGTTTCTAGCATGAACAATCTCATGATCCCTTTGAGCCTGGATGGCGGTCCGAAAAACAACAGGCAAATCCTAGAATACCCAAGTACCTCAATCCACCCAAATGTGCGTTTAAGTTGCCACCTTAAATAAACTATTAATTAACAATCTTTCATCTTTCATGGATACACTCACCCAATCCACGTCTACTAGCATAGCATGGCATAATAAGCAAACATAGAAGTAACTCCCAAATGTTTGTGTAACACCCCGGATGTAACTTTCCCTATTTGTACTCCAACTCTAGCCGTTTCTGGCGTTAAGTTATTTTATTTCCTCAGGTTCGGGTTTTGTCTCCGTGTGTTGTTGTCATTGTCATCCATCTCATATCATGTCATCATGTGCATTGCATTTGCATACGTGTTCATCTCATGCATTCGGGCATCTTCCCCGTTGTCCGTTTTGCGTTCCGGCGCTTCGTTCTCCTCCGGTGGCCATGTCTAGCTTTCTTTCGTGTGTGGGGATTAAACATTTCCGGATTGGACCGAGACTTGCCAAGCGGCCTTGGTGTACTACCGGTAGACCGCCTATCAAGTTTCGTACCATTTGGACTTCGTTTGGTACTCCAACGGTTAACCGAGGGATCGAGAAGGCCTCCTGTGTGTTGCAGCCCAACACCCCTCCAATTTGGCCCAAAACCCACCAAACTCTGCTCCATGTCCTAGAGCGTTCGATCACGATCGCATGGCCGAAAACCGCACCTCATTTGGATTCTCCTAGCCCCCTCTATGCTTATATATATATCTCCCCCATTCGAATCACGGACGAAACCCTAGATTTTTTCTCCTCCGTCGCTGCCGGACACGTCCGGACGGACCGGACGCGTCCGCTCCGCCCGCCCGCACCAGCCAGCAGCCGCCACGTGTCCCTTGCGGGACCGCTTCGCCGCCGCCGCCGCTGAGGCCCGCTGAGCCCAGCACGGGCCCCCGCGGCCCAGCTCCTCGCGCCGCCCGCGCCCTCCTCCTCCCTGCGCCGCGCCCGCCGCCTCCCTGCCGCGCCAAAGCCCCGCCGCCCGAGCCGCCACTCCGGCCAGCCGCCCGCGCCGATGCTGGCCGGAGCCGTGCCTCGCCTCCTGGTGCAGTGCCCCGCTGCCTTACCTCATCGCCTCGCCGCCCCGTGGCCGGGACCAGCGACCCCGCGGCCCTCTGCCGTCCTCTCCGCCAAGACCGAAGCTCGCCGCGCCGCCCAACACCATCGCCGGTGACCTCGGCTCCGGCCATGAATAGTGCCGCCGCCACCTCGGGCTCCGTGCGATCCAGATCTGGATCGGAGCTACAGTAAACCCTAGGAGAGGTTGATTTTTTTACTAAGTCCCGAAATTCTTGATCCATATGCTCCTGTTCGCGGCTCCGTAACTTTGCATCCATAGCTCTGATTTGGGCGTATAGCATATCAAAATGTTCACTTCAGAGTATACATCATTTCATTCCATTGCATCATTTTCATTTGAGCTCATCTTGATGCCCGAAATTCTGTTAGAAGAGGGCTACTTGAGTTAATTGTCAGATCTGTTACTCCGTTTAGCACTTTTGTCATTTTTGCCATGATTATTGTGTGCATGATATGCCCGTGAGTTCTACATATGTTTTGTTAAGGGTTTTGTCATCTTTCGAGAGGTGCAACCCATGTATTTTTAAGATGTGTGTGGTGACTTGTGCAAGCTTGCAAAGTGGTGCACTTGCTAATTCTATTTTCAGGGACTTAGTAGTTTCACTAAGTCCTGGGATTGTTTAGTTCTTGATGCCATATGTTCATGTTGTTTCTTAGTGATCCGTGGATCTTTTGAGGATGATCAGTAAGGGAGTTTTGTTAATCTTATAGTTCTCTATCCATACATGTCTTTGTTTGCAATTATGGAGCACGCTAGCTTGAGTGAATCGAGCTCTACTTTTGCTTCGCTGCGAATCTGGGCAGATCGTCAACTTGTTTGCGATTTTGCCGATGTTATTGTAGTTGATCTGTGCATGCTATGCCATTGTTCTTGCCATATCTAGCTTGAATTTTGTGCCTTCTTGATGGGTGTATGCTTGTCTTTCCATGACTTCCGTGGTGAGTGCATCGAGCTCGTAAACATGCCTTCGTGAGTTATGTTTCAGCATGTCCCAGTTTTCACTAAGTCTGAAAACTGATTATGTTTTTGCTATGTTCGTGTGCTTCTTAGTATATTTTGTGATCCCTTTTGGCTCAAGGTCACTAAGGTACTTTTGTTAAGATTGTTGAGTAGCCCCATGCCATGTCTTTCTTTGTCATGTTCAGGTCCTGTAGCATGTCGTTTTGTTGCTCCGAAGAAGGCTATATGATCTGAAATTCCAGACAAGTGTTAATTTCACTAAGTCTGAGATCTGTTTTACCATTTGCGTTTTTCCATGCTTGTTTGAACTTCCTAATGGATGAATTGGCCGTAGCTCAGTGCTAAACTTTTGTTAAACATCTTGAATGCTTCCCTGCCATGTATTTTGACGCCATGTTTGGGTGCTGTAGCATCTTCATCTCTTTGCATTTAGATGCCTACTTGCTGTAAATCGCAGACCGGTGTCATATTTGAATCGCTTGCCATTTCCAAACCGTAACTCCGATTCCGGTGTTCTTTATATCGTTTTCAAGCGGTTTCATCTCATATTTCCAGTGGCACACTTGGATTTCCAAGTTGAGGCCAGGTCCATGCATTTCCTGTCATATCTTGCATTTGGCATCCCGCATCGCATCCCGCATAGCATATCATCATTTCATCATATTGCTTGTTCTCGCACGTGGTTGATTGTATCCTTGTTGCTTGTTTGTCTTGTTTGGGTAGAGCCGGGAGACGAGTTCGCTAACGAGGAGCCCGTTGAGTTTGCTTGTGAGGATCCAGTCAACTCTGACAACTGTGCAGGCAAGATGATCATACCCTCGAAATCACTACTATCTTTGCTATGCTAATTTGCTCGCTCTTTTGCTATGCCATTGCTACGATGCCTACCACTTGCTTGCAAGCCTCCCAAATTGCCATGTCAAACCTCTAACCCACCATGTCCTAGCAAACCGTTGATTGGCTATGTTACCGCTTTGCTCAGCCCCTCTTATAGCGTTGCTAGTTGCAGGTGCAGATTGGAGGCCGTTCCTTGTTGGAACATTTATTTACTTGTTGGGATATCATTATATTGCTATGTTATCTTAATGCATCTATATACTTGGTAAAGGGTGGAAGGCTCGGCCTCTCGCCTAGTGTTCTGTTCCACTCTTGCCGCCCTAGTTTCCGTCATATCGGTGTTATATTCCCGGATTTTGCGTTCCTTACGCGGTTGGGTTATAATGGGAACCCCTTGATATTTCGCCTTGATTAAAGCTTTTCCAGCAATGCCCAACCTTGGTTTTACCATTTGTCACCTAGCCCTTTTCTTTCCCTTGGGTTCTGCAGACTCAAGGGTCATCTTATTTTAACCCCCCCCGGGCCAGTGCTCCTCTGAGTGTTGGTCCACCTGTCAGCTACCGGTGGCCACCAGGGGCAACTCTGGGCTGGCCTACCCGTACCTAGGACAATCTGAGTGTGCCCTGAGAAAGAGATATGTGCAGCTCCTATCGGGATTTGTCGGCACATTCGGGCAGTGTTGCTGGTCTTGTTTTAACCTGTCGAAGTGTCTTGAGTTACCGAGATACCGAGTCTGATCGGAACGTCTTGGGAGGAGGTCTATTCCTTCATTGACCGTGAGAGCTTGTCATGGGCTAAGTTGGGACTCCCCTGCAGGGATTGAACTTTCGAAAGCCGTGCCCGCGGTTATGGGCAGATGGGAATTTGTTAATGTCCGGTTGTAGATAACTTGAACCTTAATTAATTAAAATGTATCAACCGAGTGTGTTACCGTGATGGCCTCTTCTCGGCGGAGTCCGGGAAGTGGACACGGTGTTGGAGTAATGTTTGCGCAGGTTGCTCTCTAGTTTCTCGCTCGTGCTTTGCCTCCTCTTCTCGCTCTCCTTTGCGAATAAGTTAGCCACCATACTTGCTAGTCGCTTGCTGCAGCTCCATATATTTACCTTGCCTTACCTATAAGCTTAAATAGTCTTGATCGCGAGGGTGCGAGATTGTTGAGTCCCTGTGGCTCACAGATTACTATTACACCAGATGCGGGGCCTGATGATTCCGCTCCAGGAGACGCGTGTGAGCTCAAGTGGGAGTTCGACGAAGAACTCTCAACGATACTACGTTTTCCCGATGATCACTTGTGCCCAGTTGGGCGTGATGGACCGTGTCGCATGTTGGGTTCTCTTTTATTGGCGCCGTAGTCGGGCCATGAGTGCGGGATGATGTAATGTTATTTATGTACTTGATTGACTGGCGAGTGTAAGCCAACTATGTTAACTCCCCTTCTATTATTACATTACATGGGATGTTTGTGAAGATTGCTTAACTTGCGACATATGCCTTCAATGCGATTATGTCTCTAAGTCGTGCCTCGACACGTGGGAGCTATAGTCGCATCGAGGGTGTGACAAGTTGGTAATCAGAGCCTTCCCCGACCTTAGGAGCCCCATTGCTTGATCGTTTTTAGCGGCCGAGTTGTGTCTAGAAAAATGTTTTGAGTCTTTAGGAATTATATATCGGAGAGTTTAGGAATTCTTTTTACTTCCCAGTCTCCTCATCGCTCTGGTAAGGCATCCTGACGTAGAGCTTTGACTCTTCTCTTCTCAAATTTCACTAAATTTTTTTTTAGGATCACGCGGGTATCTTGGAATCGTTCCGATGGTTTTATGATGAGAACATTGTCTTGGTGCCTCCTGTCAGGGGTTTAGTGGAAGTGTCCCGGGGAGTTGAGCTCTGAGGTGTTGTCATCATAATTTTATCGTTGCAGTTCTGGAATACCTGAGTCTAGTACGCCGACATCGAAAATCTCTTTTATGAAGTTCGTTGGTGAGATAACCTCGACGCCACCCAGTACTGGGGCGGGAGTTCGGGAGTATCGCCATAACTTGTATAACGGATGATTTTCGAAGGTTGAGGTAGATGGTTTCCGAAGTTTTCTTGGTTATGTGTTGAAGGATGGATACAGCTGGATGTTGGATTTGCTAGTTTGGGTGAGATATTATGCTTCCCCTGTATCCCCAACACCTGATTGCATAACCGGAAAGGTTCGGGAGTTTCATAGGTGGGAATTCTAGTAGCTCTAGTTTTTCTTCCACGGATATTGGTTTGAGATTGGGATTTCTTACCGATTATTCGTTCTTGATCCGTACCTTGTTGATTTATTTCTCTACCTTAATTCTACGTGGCTTCTCATTATGGATATGTGACCATTTTAAGAGGAATGCATTCGTTCATTTTGTTCGGATGTGAAGACTATATGTTGCAATTTTCATTCCGTTGGATTCAGCTTCAATATTTATCTGTCAATGTGCTAATGGTGGTCAACCTCTTCAGGATGGCTCCTCCAATGCGCACGACTCCGAATCCTGATCCGCCACCACCTCCACCTCCTCCAGAGGCATGGCAAGCTGTGATGGCCGCAACCAATGCAAATACACAGCTGATCATGCAAATTCTTCAAGAGAGCAATCAAGGCAGTCAAGGGAATCAAGGCAGCAATCAGAGTCACTTTGCTACACTCAACCAGTTCCTTGCTCCAGTTGCCTTGCATTACACGGGCCAAAGACTTTCAGCAATTGTGTTGAGGCAACCGATGCCGACGATTGGCTTATGGATCTGTGTAAGCATTTCGAGTGCAGTAACGTCAGGCCTGAGGACTTTGTTAAGTTCGCTTCCTTCCAACTCAAAGATCAAGCTGCAGAATGGTTCCAGCAGTACAAGGACTCCAGAGGTGGACGTGTTATCACTTGGGATGATTTCCGTCGAGAATTCCGAGCTCATCATATTCCCAGAGCGTGGTTGAAAGCAAGCGTGAGGAATTCCGCAATCTGAAGCAAGGCTCTTTGTCTGTCTATGACTACAACAAGTTGTTCCAGAAGCTCGCCCTCTTTGCCAAGCAGGACGTCCCTGATGAGAAGAGCATGATATATCAGTTCAGGGGTGGTCTCAGAGAAGAAATTCAGCTCGCTCTTGTCCTCTTTGAGCCCTTGAGGTACGATGAGTTCTACAACATGGCATTGAAGCAAGAGGCTGCTCAGTTGAGGTGTGATGCTTGCAAGAAGCGAGTCAGAGATGTTACTCCTTCTTCCTCTACTCAAGTGGCCAAGCAGCAGAAGTTTTGGCTTCCTCCTCTGTTCCATCAGCCGTATCAGCAGAAGAGCAAAGGTGGCAGTGGTTCTTCCCCCCCCCCCAACCCCGGCTTTCAGAACAAGACTTCGTCTCAAGCTCCAAGATCGAGTGCTCTGTATCACCGTCCGCTTTCAGAGGTCACGTGCAACAAGTGCCAACAGAAGGGTCACTATGCCAACAAGTGTCTCAACTAGAGGTGTCTTCCTCCTCCTCCTCCTGTCATATCGGCAAGTACAGCTGTGGTCAAGCATAACCCCAAGCATGCCAAGGTCAATTTGATGAATGCAGCTCAGGCAGAGGACTCGTCAGATGTGATCATGGGTAACCTTCCTGTTAATGATATTCCTGCAAAAGTTCTTTTTGACACTGGTGCATCGCATTGCTTCATCTCGAGACTGTTTACAAATAGGCATGAATTGGTTTCGCAAGTTTTGCCTAGTCCTTTTGCAGTTGTTTCTCCCGGTAAGCGCATGCAGGCTAACTCCATCATTCCGGATGTTTCTATCACTTTGGGTGACTACAAGTTCTTGGCTTCTCCTACGGTTCTCGGTGACTCGGATATTGATCTTATTCTCGGGATGGATTGGCTTTCTAAGCACAAGGCTCAGCTTGATTGTGCAGCCAGGCAGATTCAATTGACTCATTCGTCTGAGGATGTAATTGTCTTTGCCGCTCGTGATGATACCATTCGTCTGTTTTCTCTCAATGAGAAGGGTGAATTGGATGCCATCTCTCAAATTCCAGTCGTTTGCGAATACCAAGACGTCTTTCCAGAAGAGCTCCCAGGAATGCCTCCGCACCGGCCAGTTGAATTCGTTATTGATCTTGAGCCTGGCACGGAACCTGTGTGCAAGCGTCCTTACAAGCTCGGACCTGAAGAGTTGAAGGAGCTGAAGAAGCAACTCGATATGCAAGAGAAAATGGGTCTTATCCGACCTAGTTCTTCTCCATGGGGTTGTGGTGTTCTTTTTGTGAAGAAGAAGGATGGAACGGACCGACTTTGTGTTGATTACCGTCCAGTGAACAAGAAGACCATCAAGAACAAATACCCACTTCCCAACATCAATGAGCTGTTCGAACAACTCAAAGGTGCTCAAGTATTCTCCAAGCTTGATCTTCGTATGGGTTATCACCAGATTCGCATTCGTGAAGAAGATATTCCCAAGACAGCATTCAGAACAAGCTTTGGTTCATATGAATACACTGTCATGTCTTTTGGTCTCGCCAACGCTCCTCCTACGTTCTCTCGCATGATGAACTTCATCTTCAACGCCTACACCAATGACTTCGTTTTGGTCTATCTCGACGACATTTTGGTTTTCTCCAAGAACAAGGAAGATCATGCCAAGCACTTGCGTTTGGTTCTCGATAAGCTCAGAGAACATCAGTTCTATGCTAAGTTCTCCAAGTGTGAATTTTGGCTCGATGAGGTTCTTTATCTTGGTCATATCATCTCTGCCAAGGGCATTCCCGTGAATCCTGAGAAGGTGTCTGCAATTGTGAATTGGGAACCTCCTTAGAATGTGAAGCAACTCCGCAGCTTCCTTGGTCTCGCAATCTATTGCCGAAGATTCGTTGAAAACTTTTCTAAGATCGCGAAGCCTCTCTCAAATCTTCTTCAGAAGCACGTCAAGTACATTTGGTCTCCGGAGTGCGATATTGCTTTCAACACGTTGAAAGAGAAGTTGATCACTGCTCCAGTTCTGACTCCACCTGATGAATCCAAGCCGTACAAGGTCTTTTGTGATGCCTCTCTCCAAGGTCTTGGCGCAGTATTGATGCAAGAGAAGAAAGTTGTTGCTTATACATCTCGCCAATTGAAGCCTAATGAGAAGAACTACCCCACTCATGATCTCGAGTTGGCGGCAGTTGTGCATGCTCTTTTGACTTGGAGACATCTTCTATTGGGAAGCAAAGTGGACATTTTCACTGATCACAAGAGTCTCAAGTACATCTTCACTCAGCCTAATCTCAACCTCAGGCAAACTCGTTGGGTCGAAATGATTCAAGAGTATAATCCGAGTATTGAGTATACTCCAGGCAAGGCCAATGTGATTGCTGACGCTTTGAGCAGAAAGGCCTACTGCAACAGTCTGATTCTCAAGCCTTATCAACCCGAGCTTTGTGAAGCTTTCCGCAAACTTAATCTTCAAGTTGTTCCTCAAGGTTTCCTCGCCAACCTTCAAGTCTCTCCTACCTTGGAAGACCAGATTCGCCAAGCCCAGCTTCTTGATGCTATGGTGAAAAAGGTGAAGATTGGGATTGCCAAGAGTCAGTCCAAGTACAAGTGCTACCGCCTTGATGACAAGGACACTCTCTTCTTCGAGGATCGTATTGTTGTGCCCAAAGGTGACCTCCGTAAAGTGATCATGAACGAGGCTCACAATTCTCTCCTCTCCATCCACCCTGGGAGCACGAAGATGTATCAGGACCTTAAGCAAGCTTATTGGTGGACTCGAATGAAGCGCGAGATCGCTCAATTCGTGAATGAATGTGATGTCTGCAGAAGAGTGAAGGCAGAACACCAAAGGCCAGCTGGTCTCCTCCAACCTCTTGCCATTCCAGAATGGAAGTTTGACCACATTGAGATGGACTTCGTGACTGGGTTTCCAAAGTCCAAGCGTGGCAATGATGCTATATTCGTTGTCATCGACAAACTCACCAAAGTGGCTCATTTTCTGCCTATCAAAGAGTCGATCACTGCAGCTCAATTGGCGGAACTCTATACCTCTCGTATTGTCTCTCTGCACGGTATTCCTCAAGTGATCTCTTCAGACCGTGGCAGCATCTTTACCTCGAAGTTTTGGATTCTTTTCAGAAGGCCATGGGCACCAACATCCGCTTCAGCACAGCTTTCCATCCTCAAACAAGCGGTCAAGTCGAGCGTGTCAACCAGATTCTTGAAGATATGCTCAGGGCTTGTGTGATCTCCTTCGGCATGAAGTGGGAGGATTGTCTTCCTTATGCTGAATTCTCCTACAACAACAGTTTTCAAGCAAGTTCGGGCAAGGCCCCTTTTGAAATTCTGTATGGCAGGAAGTGCCGTACCCCTCTCAACTGTCTGAAACCGGTGAACGTCAGCTTTGGGTAATGACTTAATCACAGAGGAAGAAATGTGCAAAGTCATTCGTGATAACCTCAAAGCAGCCCAATCCCGCCAGAAGAGCTACTATGATAGTAAGCACCGTGATTTGGCTTTCGAGATCGGAGATCATGTTTTACCTCCGTGTCTCTCCTATGAAAGGTACTCGTCGCTTCGGTATCAAAGGAAGCTTGCCCCTAGATACGTGGGACCTTTCAGATTGTCAGCAAGAGAGGCGACCATCGCCTATCAACTCGAGCTTCCTTTCAAACTTTGCAAATGTTCATGAACGTGTCCATGTCTCTCAGCTTCGAAGTGCCTTCAAAGACTCCTGACCGCACCGCCAACTCGAAGGACATTGAGCTCCAAGAAGATCTCTCTTATCGTGAGCACCAGTTGCTATTCTTGAAGAGACTGAACGCAAGACTCGCAACAAGTCAATAAAATTTATCAAAGTCAAGTGGTCTCACCATTCCGACCGTGAAGCTACCTGGGAACGCGAGGATCACCTCCGTTCTGAATACCCGGCGTTCTTCGAGACCTAGATCTCGGGACGAGATCCTTTCGTAGTGGTGGAGTGTTGTAACGCCCCGGATGTAACTTTCCCTATTTGTACTCCAACTCTTGCCGTTTCCGGCGTTAAGTTATATTTATTTCCTCGGGTTCGGGTTTTGTCTCCGTGTGTTGTTGTCTTGTCATGCATCTCATATCATGTCATCATGTGCATTGCATTTGCATACGTGTTCATCTCATGCATTCGAGCATTTTCCCCGTTGTCCGTTTTGCATTCCGGCGCTTCGTTCTCCTCCGGTGGTCATTTCTAGCTTTCTTTCGTGTGTGGGGATTAAACATTTCCGGATTGGACCAAGACTTGCCAAGCGGCCTTGGTTTACTACCGGTAGACCGCCTGTCAAGTTTCGTACCATTTGGACTTCGTTTGGTACTCCAACGGTTAACCGAGGGACCGAAAAGGCCTCGTGTGTGTTGCAGCCCAACACCCCTCCAATTTGGCCCAAAACCCACCAAACTCTGCTCCATGTCCTAGAGCGTTCGATCACGATCGCGTGGCCGAAAACCGCACCTCATTTGGACTCTCCTAGCCCCTCTATGCCTATATATATCTCCCCCCATTCGAATCACGGACGAAACCCTAGATTTTTTCTCCTCCGTCGCCGCCGGACACGTCCGGACGACCGGACGCGTCCGCTCCGCCCGCCCGCACCAGCCAGCAGCCGCCACGTGTCCCTTGCGGGACCGCTTCGCCGCCGCCGCCGCTGAGGCCCGCCGAGCCCAGCGCGGGCCCCCGCGGCCCAGCTCCTCGCGCCGCCCGCGCCCTCCTCCTCCCGGCGCCGCGCCCGCCGCCTCCCTGCCGGCGCCGCCCGCGCCGCCCGAGCCGCCACTCCGGCCAGCCGCCCGCGCCGACGCCGGCCGGAGCCGCGCCTCGCCTCCCGGTGCAGTGCCCCGCCGCCTTACCTCGTCGCCTCGCCGCCCCGCGGCCGGGACCGGGACCCCGCCGCCCTCCGCCGTCCTCTCCGCCAAGACCAGAGCTCGCCGCGCCACCCAACACATCGCCGGCGACCTCGGCTCCGGCCGTGAACAATGCCGCCGCCACCTCGGGCTCCGTGCGATCCAGATCTGGATCGGAGCTACAGTAAACCCTAGGAGAGGTTGATTTTTTTTACCAAGTCCCGAAATTCTTGATCCATATGCTCCTGTTCGCGGCTCCGTAACTTTGCATCTGTAGCTCCGATTTGGGCGTATAGCATATCAAAATGTTCATCTCAGAGAGTACATCATTTCATTCCATTGCATCATTTTCATTTGAGCTCATCTTGATGCCCGAAATGCTGTTAGAAGAGGGCTACTTGAGTTAATTGTCAGATCTGTTACTCCGTTTAGCACTTTTGTCATTTTTGCCATGATTATTGTGTGCATGATATGCCCGTGAGTTCTACATATGTTTTGTTAAGGGTTTTGTCATCTTTCCAGAGGTGCAACCCATGTATTTTTAGGATGTGTGTGGTGACTTGTGCAAGCTTGCAAAGTGGTGCACTTGCTAATTCTGTTTTCAGGGACTTAGTAGTTTCACTAAGTCCTGGGATTGTTTAGTTCTTGATGCCATATGTTCATGTTGTTTCCTAGTGATCCGTGCCTCTTTTGAGGATGATCAGTAAGGGAGTTTTGTTAATCTTGTAGTGCTACATCCATCCGTGTCTTTGTTTGCAATTATGGAGCACCTAACTTGAGTCAATCGAGCTCTACTTTTGCTTCGTTGCGAATCTGGGCAGATCGTCAACTTGTTTGCGATTTTGCCGATGATATTGTAGTTGATCCGTGCATACTATGCCATTGTTATTGCCATATATAGCTTGCATTTTGTGCCTTCTTGATGGGTGTATGCTTGTCTTGCCATGACTTGCACCGTGGTGAGTGCATCGAGCTCGTAAACATGCCTTCGTGAGTTATGTTTCAGCATGTCCCAGTTTTCACTAAGTCTGAAAACTGATTATGTTTTTGCTATGTTCGTGTGCTTCTTAGTATATTTAAACACCACTTCAAGGTACTGTAATGAACTCATTATTTATTTGTATTGGTGTTAGACCTACTGTATTCCAACTTATCTTTGGTTTATAAACTATTTTACTAGCCATAGATTCATCAAAATAAGCAAAGAACACACGAAAACAGAATCTGTCAAAAAACAGAACAGTCTTTAGTAATCTATAGCTAACGCAAGTTCTGGAACCCCAAAAATTCTAAAATAAATTTCTGGACGTGAGGAATTTATCTATTAATCATCTTCAAAAATAATTAACTAAATATCACTTTCCAAATAAAAATGGCAGCAATTCTCGTGAGCACTAAAGTTTCTTTTCTTACAGCAAGATTAAAGAGACTTTCCCCAAGTCTTCCCAACGGTTCTACTTGGCACAAACACTAATTAAACACAAAAAACACAACCAAAACAGAGGCTAGATAAATTATTTATTACTAAATAGGAGCAAAAATCAAGGAATAAAAATAAAATTGGGTTGCCTCCCAACAAGCGCTATCGTTTAACGCCCTAGCTAGGCATAAAAGCAAGGATAGACCTAGGTATTGCCATCATTGGTAGGCAATCCATAAGTGGCTCTCATAATAGATTCATATGGTAATTTAATTTTCTTTCTAGGGAAGTGTTCCATGACTTTCCTTGACTGAAATTGGAATCTAATATCCCCTTCCTTCATATCAATAATTGCACCAATCGTTCTAAGGAAAGGTCTACCAAGAATAATAGGACATGAAGGATTGCAATCTATGTCAAGAAAAATAAAATCTACGGGCACATAATTCCTATTTGCAACAATAAGAACATCATTAATTCTTCCCATAGGTTTCTTAATAGTTGAATCCGCAAGGTGTAAGTTTAAAGAGCAATCATTGTCGTGGTTCTAAGTCTGACAGTAGTGTAGGGGGGGTAAGTATGGAGAGGCAAGATCTTAGCTATGGAGAAGTTGTAAGCACGCAAGGTTTACGAGTTCAGGCCCTTCTCGGAGGAAGTAATAGCCCTACGTCTCGGAGCCCGGAGGCGGTCGACTGGATTATGCGTGTATGAATTACAGGGGTGCGAACCCTTGTCTCGGAGGAGGGGGTGGCTTATATAGAGTGCGCCAGGACCCCAGCCAGCCCACATTACAAAGGGTTCAATGTACATTAAGGCAGGGCGTTACTGGTAACGCTAATAATAAAGTGCTATGATGACCATAAAAGCTACTTAATAACCGACCATTAGCATGCGGAGTGCCTTTAGGTCTCCTGACTGTCGAGTGGCTTGGTCTTGGTCGAGTGGTTGCTTCTTGGTCGAGTATCTTTGAGTCTGTCGAGTGGAACACCTCCAAGTCGATTGAAAGATGATTTCTTCTGGAGATGTCCTTGCGTAGGTCAGTTTGGACAGGTCCATGCCCCTACCCTAGGTACATAGCTTCATCATTAGCCCCCGAATGGATCGAGGTTTGAGTGGGAAAGGGATTGAGCACTTCTCTGACTCATTTTTCATGCCATGAGCATTTCTTGTTTCGGATCAATGAACCTGAGCGATGGCAGCGACTTCCTTTCCAGTCGCCTTGATCCATTCTTAGGTTTTTGTCGAGTGAGTTTCTTTACTTGAAAGGCTCCGAGTGACGGTGCAGAGGAGACCTTTGGTTTGACAAGTTGTTCCGCTGCCTGTAGATTTTGTGGGATCCGAATTTTGGGAAGCGCGCGGGACGGGGGAGGCCGCGGTAATCGGATGGGATAGAGTGGAGCCGCCTCGATCCCCGTGCCACCTTTTTCGCCACGTATCGCACGCGCTATTGTTACGGGATTTGACAGAACCGCCTGGGCCTACCAGTCAGCCACTCGGAAGCGGCCTCATATAAGGCGTTGGACCGGGGTCTCCCGAACAGTGCGTCCCCATTATCTCTTCTCCTCCTCACGCTCCTCCGCTGCGTTCACTCTCGCCCTCGCACCACTGTTCCGTACGCGTCTCGCCGGCGACGATGGGGAAGGAGAAGACGGCGGCTCTGGAGCGGGCAAAGAAGGCGAGGTCGAAGGGGAAGGCGACCAGTCGGGGCGGATCCTCCTCGCGAACCGGCCTGCCGAAGGGCTGGATCCAGGGCGACTGGATCCACTCGAGGCTCACCCAAGAAGACCTCGACGACCTGGCCGAAGGAGGGCTGATCCCCTATGACTCGGCGCGGCTTCTGGGGAAGGAATCTGAGCCGCAACCCCGGGAGGGTGAGCGCGTTCTTCTTGCCACCCACGTCGACCGTGGATTTTCCTTGCCTCCTCACCCTTTCTTTCGAGGATTTCCGAACTTCTTTGGGGCACAACTCCACCATTTTACTCCCAACACAATCGTTTATCTCGCCACTTTCATTTCTTTGTGTGAGAATTTCCTGGGTTGCCGGCCTCACCGGGGTCTTTTCAAGCATATTTTCACTTGTCGCTCCCAGACAGTGAAAAAGGCTAATCCGAGTGATGAGAGGACCCAAGTGATCCAGATGTGTGGGGGTCTTGGTATCCAAATGAGAGGGAAAAGCTCCTTTCCGGCCATGATTCTTCCCGACCCAGTTCGCGGATGGCTGTCGACCTAGTTTTACTGTAAAGACCAGTCGATGCCAGGGCAGTCGACTGGCCTCCCTCCCTTTACCATGGACCGAGTGAGGAAACCATCCCCTTTGAAGGTGCTCCCGGAGGAGAAAGCGCAGGTGAGGGTGCTGGTCGAGCGAGTGGTCCAGCTTATCCGTGACGGGGTCACCGGTATGGATCTCTTGGAGGTCTTCCTCTAGTGGCGCATCCAGCCTCTTCAAGCCCGAGACCATCCGACGTGGATGTATTCGGGTCTTGAAGACTCCAGTCGGATTCACCTGGAGGAGGTCGATGACGACACACTGGAGAAGTGGCTATCAGGCATTACCGGAAACAAGGATAACCCCAGGGGAGCCAGGAGAGTTCCCCCATTCGACCAGTCTCATGCACCAGAGAAGGTCTGATTCTGAGTTTTTGCTTGTAATTTGAATTCACTCGCGCAGCTGCCTATACTGCGTCGACTGACTTTGTTCTCCCTGCTTCCTTTCAGGCCATTATTGAAATGTATTCAATGCCCAACGGACAGCAAGAGCAAGCTCTGGAAGGCAAGGCGAGTGGCGGCGACAGTGGCGAGTGGATTTCCGACGGTGAAGGGGATGGAGGAAGCGACGACTCAAGCGATGGAGAAGAAGTCGAGTCGCCCCCTCGCAGGGAGAGGCGATCCAAGCTTGACCAAGAACGACCGAGCGCCCGCGAAAAGTCAACTACTCAGGCTGGTCAGTCTTCGAAGCGTCCTCGGATCTCTTCACCAACCCCGACTGAGAAGGCGCCAAAGCACCCCAAAGTTGCAGAGCCGAAGACTTGAAAGACGTTGCCGAAGATCAAGATTGATATCCCCGTCGCTTCCGCGTGAGTGTCTCTCTTTGTATTCACTCCATGCTCCGCGCTATTTGTTTTTGTTGTTTTAACTGGACGAACTTTGGAACTGTCAGCGCTGCCACTTCCGGGACCTCGGCTTACAGGGACGATGATGAGGTGATGGAGGATGCGGTCACTTCTAATCTGGGTATGATTTCTGCCATACTGTCTTTGTTCGGTCGATTCAACTACAATGTGCATCATTGGGTGACGTGATTTTGCAATTGAACTTTGCACAGCTCCCAACATTATTGACCTCCCCGATGATGACGAAGAGCCCGAGAGGTCTTTGACGAGGAGGAATAGGCAAGCTCCTGCAAGCGAGGCGCTATAGTCGACGCCGAGGGCAGAACCAGTCGTTCAGGACATTGGCGACGCCAATCGGGGTTCTGTTACCTTCGCCGTGCCACTGTTGAGTGCCTTGCCTTCTTCGTCGACTTCTCAGGCCCCTGTCGACCCACCTTCAGTTTTTGCGACCCATCATGTCCCAGCAGACGAAGTGAATGTTGCTAGGGAAGCGATACGCCAGGCGGGTGTCATGATGGAGAAGATGAAGATGGTGTGGGACGCTAGTCAGGCTACCTACGACGCCAGCTCGGCTCTCCAAAGCAACGTTCAGGTTAGTTGGTCACCGCTTGTTCTGTTAGGATATGATATCTGAAGACTCTTTCCGAAAATCTTTGCTCTGAAAATCTTTGCGTTAGTACACCCACTGGGTGCGTTGGTTGAACTTTGAATTAGTGGGGGCACGCTGAGTGCACCCACTGGGTGTAGTCCCCGAGACTACGATGGACTACGGGTAGTCGACTAGTCTTTGTATTTTGTCGAGTGTAAACCGAACTGATATTTTGTCTCTTCCACTCAGTCTGGTCGAGTGGGGTCAGAACTGGTGGGGGCACGCTAAGTGCACCCACTGGGTGTAGTCCCCGAGACCGCGGTCGACTGCTGGCAGTCGACTATGGTCTGAGTTCTTTCTCTTTTTTTCTCCCTGCACTCGACTCCGGCGGGCCGGTCGAGTGGGATCAGAACCGGTGGGGGCACGCAAAGTGCACCCACTGGGTGTAGTCCCCGAGGATATGGTGGACTGCGGGCAGTCGACCGTAGCCTTAGTACTTATTGACTTTGTTGTTTTTCACTGTAAAAATAACTTCTCCCCTTTGATTTCAGAAATCTTGTGATCTTGGAGCTCGCTTTGCTGACATGGAGAAACAGCAGATCCAACTGAACCTTGACTTGGAGCTGGCCAAGACAGAGCTGCAAAGGGTCAAGGACGACGCCACTGGTAAAACGAATTTGTCGACTAGTCTGTCTTAGGCTTGAGTACCCTTCTGCTCTTTCTGAATCAGGCATCATTTCTTTGTAGAAAAACTGTGAGAAGCTCTGGCGAAGAAGGATCAGGATTTGGATGCTGCTCGAAAGGAGGCTGACGACAGAACCGCTCTAGCTGAACAGAAACTGGCTTCGGTCGGCCAGTTAGAAGAAGAGAATACCAGGCTGAAATCTTCTCTGAATGAGGCCAACAAGGAGTGCTCGTGCTGGAAGAAGGAGAATCTCATCCTGGGCGAGAAGATGGAAAGCATTGCTCGCAGGAGGGACGATCTGGAGAGCTATCTGAGGGGCCTTGCCAAGAAGTTGTTCATCAAGCTTGAAGGTGCACATTTTGTTCCGACTGATTTTTTTATGTCGACTCGATGTACGAATATTGACTTATCCTCGTGAATGCAGAGTATTGCCAGAACTTCGAGGAGGAGACTGGGCGGATTGAGCCAGGTTTGGACCCAATCAATTCTCCCGTAAAAGATGAAACTGCCTTGAATCTGCTCCGACTGGAATCTCGCATCGACGGTGTCGTGGACTACTTGGCTCGACTGAAGGTCGCCATGTCACGGATCGACCCGGCACTTTGGCCAGAGACCTCGCCCCAGAATGATCTCGAGTCCCTGATGACTTGACTTAACGAAATCCCTGTTCAAGTGCAGGAGTGGAAGAAATCTTGTGCTCGGTGTGGAGCTGATGTGGCCCTGTCTCTGGTTCGCGTCCATTGCAAGGAGGTGCGTCAAGATAAGCTAGCGGCAATCAAGGTCGCCAACACCCTAGAAGCATGACTTCCGATCTTTTATGGAGACTTTCATCGCTGCAGCCACTCGGATCGCCGACGGCGTCGACCTAGACGAGTTCGTCGAGCCTGCTAGTCCTCCTTCCGCGGAGCGAACAAACTTTTATGCCTCACCTTAAATTTGCCTCGGCATGCCGAGTGGTTTTTGTAACCGTTAAACTCTTTCGGGCTGAAAGCCCGAGCACTTCGATCTGTGGTCCGGAACCTTTAGGGTTTATCTGAACTTGGTTTGTCGTTAAATATCTTCATGAATCCCCCGTCGAGTGGGAATCGTTCTTCATTCGAGACAACTTTTGTATTTGTGGCGCAGCTCCGAAGGAGAAGGTGGTAGTCGAGCTGCATCTTGCTATTGCAGAGCGGGACGGAGCGCACATTGTATTTGTGGCGACGCTCTCAAGGAAAAGGTGGCAGTCGACCTGCACCTCGTTACTGCAGAGCAGGATGGAGCGCACATTGTATTTGTGGCGAAGCCCTCACGGAGAAGGTGGCAGTCGACCTGCACCTCGTCGTCCTTGAGGATTCAGATGTGTTTTGTACTTAGGCGATTACTGGACTGCAGCTAAGCCTCCAAGTGGGAGGCTGGCTCACCCCTCGGTAGGATTTTCAGATACTTAGGCGAGTACTGGACTGCAGCTAAGCCCCCGAGTGGGAGGATTGCTCTCCACTCGGTAGGATTTTTTCAAACTTAGGCGAGTGCCGGACTGCAGCTAAGTCTCCAAGGGAGAGAACTTAGGCGAGTACTGGACTGCAGCTAAGCCCCCGAGTGGGAGAATTTCTCTCCACTCGGTAGGATTTTTTCAAACTTTGGCGAGTGTCGGACTGCAGCTAAGTCTCCAAGTGAGAGAATCTTAGGCGAGTACTGGACTGCAGCTAAGCCTCCGAGTGGGAGGATTGCTCTCCACTCGGTAGGATTTTTTCGAACTTAGGCGAGTGCCGGACTGCAGCTAAGTCTCCAAGTGAGAGAACTTAGGCGAGTACTGGACTGCAGCTAAGCCCCCGAGTGGGAGGATTGCTCCCCGCTCGGTAGGATTTTTTCAAACTTGGGCGAGTGCTGGACTGCAGCTAAGTCTCCAAGTGAGAGAACTTAGGCGAGTACTGGACTGCAGCTAAGCCCCCCGAGTGGGAGGATTGCTCTCCACTCGGTAGGATTTTTTCAAACTTAGCGAGTGCTGGACTGCAGCTAAGTCTCCAAGTGAGAGAACTTAGGCGAGTACTGGACTGCAGCTAAGACCTCGAGTGGGAGGATTGCTCTCCACTCGGTAGGATTTATTCAAACTTAAGCGAATGCCGGACTGCAGCTAAGTCTCCAAGTGAGAGAACTTAGGCGAGTACTGGACTGCAGCTAAGCCCCCGAGTGGGAGGATTGCTCTCCACTCGGTAGGATTTATTCAAACTTAAGCGAATGCCGGACTGCAGCTAAGTCTCCAAGTGAGAGAACTTAGGCAAGTACTGGACTGCAGCTAAGCCTCCGAGTGGGAGGGTTGCTCTCCACTCGGTAGGATTTTTTAAATACTTAGGCGAAACGGATTCACAGCTAAGCCCCCGAGTGGGAGGCTGGCTCACCACTCGGTAGGAAATTGTTTTTACAAACTTAGGCGAAGCGGATTCGCAGCTAAGCCACCCACTGGGGGATTTCTCACGCAAACAAAAACAATAATAATCACCGGGAAAATTATAATGCTCTTTTCTTTGATAAATAAACTACAGGAGTTTTTCTTATTACATCTCATCCGAGTGAGAATTCAAGTATAAAAGGGGCGAGGAGCTCCGCATTCCAGGCTCGCGGCTCATCAATCTGGCGATCGACGTTGTAGAGGTGGTATGCTACATTGTGGAGGACTCTGGTGACTATGAACGGGCCTTCCCAAGTAGGAGCGAGTTTGTGTGGTTTCTGCTGATCCACTCAGAGGACTAAGTCTCCTTCTTGGAAGGCTCGACTCCTCACGTTTCTGGCATGGAATCGACGCAAGTCTTGCTGATAGATGGTCGATCGGATCATGGCCATTTCTCTTTCTTCTTCCAGGAGGTCGACTGCGTCCTGCTGGGCTTGTTCAGCTTCATCTTCAGAGTAGAGCTCGACTCGGGGAGTGTTGTGAAGCAGGTCACTCGGCAAGACTGCCTCGGCTCTGTAGACCTGAAAGAATGGGGTTCTTCCGGTCGATCGGTTCGGGGTTGTCCTCAATCCCCAAAGGACTGATGGAAGCTCGTCGACCCATGCACCTGCTGCGTGTTTGAGATCGCGCATCAATCGGGGTTTCAGTCCTTTGAGAATTAGGCCGTTTGCCCTTTCTGCTTGCCCATTCGACTGGGGGTGAGCGACCGAAGCATAGTCGACCCGAGTGCCCTGAGAAGCGCAAAAGGCCCTGAATTTGTCGGAATCGAAGTTTGACCCATTGTCAGTGATGATGCTGTGCGGAACTCCATATCTAAATATCAACTCTCTGATGAAACTGATAGAAGTGCAAGCATCAAGTCTTCTTGATAGGTTTGGCTTCAATCCATTTGGTGAACTTGTCGACTGCTACCAGTACATGAGTGAAGCCGCTCCTACCCGTTCTCAGTGGTCCAACCATGTCCAGCCCCCAAACAGCGAAGGGCTAGACAAGTGGAATGGTTTTCAGGGCTGATGCGGGCTTGTGTGACATATTGGAGTAATACTGACATCCTTCACATTTCTCGACTATCTCTCTTGCCATTTCATTGGCTCTTGGCCAGTAGAATCCCGCTCGGTATGCTTTAGCCATAATGGTCCGAGAGGACGCATGATGACCACAGTTCCCCGAGTGGATATCATCAAGGATCATCTGACCTTCTTCTGGTGTAATACACTTCTGGCTGACCCCAGTCGCGCTTTCTCTATATAACTGTCCCTTTATGACTGTAAAGGCCTTGGATCGATGGACAATCTGTCGAGCCTCTTCTTCGTCCTCAGGGAGTTCTTTCCTTAGGATGTACGCGATGTATGGTACTATCCAAACGGGAGTGATGACCAAGACTTCCATGATCAGGTCGACCACAGTTGGAATTTCAACTTCAGTCGGATCCGTGGCACTTTTTGGCTGCGGGGCCTCTTCAGTGAAGGTATCCTCCTGAACTTATGGTGTGTGGATGTGTTCCAAAAACACATTGCTGGGAATGGCTTCTCTTTTGGAACCTATTTTTGCCAGATCATCAGCTGCTTGATTTTTCAATCGTGGTATGTGATGAAGCTCTAACCCCTCAAATTTCTTCTCCAGCTTTCTCACTTCATTGCAATAACCAGTCATGGCTGGACTTCTGACGTCCCATTCCTTCATCACCTGATTAACCACCAAATTTGAGTCGCCATAGACCATGAGGCGACGGACGCCGAGTGAAATGGCCATGCGCAACCCATATAAAAGTGCTTCGTATTGTGCCTCGTTATTGGAGGAATCAAAGTGGATTTGAAGAACATATCTGAGTTTATCTCCTCCAGGGGAGACCAACACCACTCCGGCACCGGAACCATTCAACATCTTGGAGCCGTCGAAGAACATGGTCCAATGCTCCGAGTGAACCTGAGTCGGCATTTGCTGTTCAATCCACTCGGCGACGAAATCTGCGATTGCGTGGGACTTGACAGCTTTCTTTGCCTCAAACTTGATATCTAGAGGAAGGAGTTCAATCGCCCATTTTGCCACTCGACCAGTTGCATCCCTGTTATGCAGGATCTCTGACAATGGAGCATCGCTGACGACTGTAATGGAATGATCAGAGAAGTAGTGAGCAACTTTCTTTGTGGTCATATAAATCCCATATACAAGCTTCTGATAATGAGGATATCTTTGCTTCGATGGGGTCAAGACTTCAGAAATATAATATACTGGGCGCTGAACTTTGAAGGTTTTCCCTTCTTCTTCCCGCTCGACCGTAAGTACCGTACTGACGACTTGTCCTGTGGCTGCAATGTAAAGCAGCAAAGGCTCCTTGCTGATTGGGGCAGCAAGCACCGGCTGGGTGGAGAGCAGAGCTTTGAGCTCTGCAAACGCTGCATCAGCTTCAGGAGTCCACTCGAACTTGTCAGACTTCTTCATCAATCGGTAAAGAGGCAATGCCTTTTCACTGAGACGAGATATGAATCGACTTAGGGCGGCCAAGCAACCAGTAAGCTTCTGAACGTCGTGCACTCGCACAGGACTTTTCATTCGGAGTATAGTACGACTTTTTCTGGTGGCGTCGATTCCCTCGTTCGGAAACGAGAAAACCGAGTAACTTTCCGCCAGGAACTCCGAATGTGCACTTTGATGGATTAAGCTTGATATCATACCTCCTGAGGTTGGCAAATGGTTCAGCAAGGTCAGTCAGCAGGTCGGAACCCTTTCCATGACTTGACCACAATATCATCCATGTATCCACATTCCGACTGATTTGAGTGAGCAAACACTTCTGAATCATCCTCATGAATGTGGCTCCGGCATTCTTGAGGCCGAATGGCATGGTAACATAACAAAAGCACCCGAATGGAGTGATGAAAGCTGTTTTGATCTCGTCAGGTCCATACAGACGGATCTGATGGTACCCGGAATAGGCGTCTAAAAAAGACAGTCGCTCACATCCGCAGTCGAGTCGACTATCTGGTCGATGCGGGGGAGAGGAAAATGATCTTTCGGGCAGGCCCGATTGATATGTTTAAAGTCAATGCACATGCGAAGTGACTTGTCCTTCTTGGGGACCATGACAACGTTGGCGAGCCACTCGGAGTGGTAGATTTCTCGGATGAACTCCGCTGCTAAGAGCCGAGCCACCTCCTCGCCAATAGCCTTTCTCTTCTGGACGGCGGACCATCGGAGATGTTCCTTGACAGGTTTTACTTTTGAGTCGACTCTTAGGCGGTGCTCAGCCAGCTCCCTGGGAACACCCGGCATGTCAGAAGGCTTCCATGCAAAAATGTCCCAGTTCTCACGGAGGAACTGGATGAGCGCTTCTTCCTATTTGGAGTCGAGTGTGTCGAGATATGAGTTGGAGCAGCGCTGGGGTCGGTCGGGTGATGTGAGCTGTCTTCGTATCACCAGTCGACTGAAAAGCTGATTCTGTAGCGGGCTTCTTGGCTCGCAACAAATCACTCGGGTCTGCAGTCTTCTGGTATTCCTGTAACTCCACCATTGCCATCTGAGCATCGGCAATCTTCGAACCTTTCTAAAAACATTCTTCCGATTGCCTGTAATATGATCACACCTTTGGGGCCAGGCATCTTCAATTTCAGATACACATAACATGGTCGGGCCATGAAGCGTGCATAAGCCGGCCTGCCCAAAATAGCGTGGTAGGCACTCTGGAAGTCTACAACTTCAAATGTCAACTTTTCTTTGCGGTAATTCTTGGAATCACCGAAAACCACATCAAGAGCAATCTGGCCGAGTGATTCAGCCTTCTTCCCAGGAATGACTCCATGGAAACTCATGTTGCTGGCACTGAGTCTGGACATCGGAATGCCCATCCCTTTCAACGTCTCAGCATATAATATGTTCAAACCACTGCCACCATCCATCAAGACTTTGGTCAGTCGAGTGCCTTCAACAACTGGGTCGACCACCAAAGCTTGCCTCCCAGGGGTGGCGATGTGCGTTGGGTGATCGGACCGGTCGAATGTTATGGCAGTCTGAGACCACTTCAGATAACTGGGTGTCGCCGGAGCGACCATATTCACCTCTCGGTTGATAACTTTCAGTCGACTTTTGCTTTCAACATCAGCAAAAATCATCAGAGTGGAATTGACCTGAGGATATCCGTCGTCACTATCTTCCTTGTCCTCAATTTTGTCCGACTCCTTTTCCTTATCTTTGGGCTGCTTGCCCTGGAACTGCTATCAAGAGTCGACACTGTCGAGTGGTATTTCGGGTAAATGAAATTACCCTTCTCATCTTATTTCTTGGTGTGGATGTGACACGGCAAATCCAACACATCATTTCCGTCTTGGTCTTTAACTTTCTTGGGGTTCCAAGGTCCTTTGGGTTTCCCCTTAAATTTTCCTTGAGTTCACAGCCAAGGCTTCCCCAGGAGCAGCTGGCTCGGCTTTCCGCTTCTGTTTCCGATTGGAATTTCCTCCGGCTTCTTGAGCGACTGGCTTGAGCTTGCCACTCCTGAGTCGATCCTCATCTTCACCATTAGCGTACTTGGTGGCAATCTCCATCATCCGATTCAGAGACATATCTCCGGTTCGACCGAACTTCAGATTCAGTTCTCTGTACTTAACGCCTTCTTTGAAGGCACAAACTGCTTGGTGGTCGGGCACATTCTCAACTGTGTGATGCAACGTGATCCACCTCTGGATGTAAGTCCCTCAAAGTTTCATTCGGCTTCTGCACGCAAGACCGTAGTTCCGTCAGCCCTGCCGGTCGTTTGCATGTTCCTTCAAATGTGGTGACAAACACTCGGGCGAGATCTTCCCAAGTGTAAATGCTGCTGGGTGCTAACTGATTCAGCCACGCTCTGGCCGAGCCCTCCAACATGAGAGGCAGATGCTTCATGGCCACTTCATCATTGCCGCCGCCAATCTGGACGGCCACTCGGTAGTCTTCAAGCCAAGTATCGGGCTTGGACTCACCAGTGAACTTACTGACTCCAGTCGCCAACCTGAAGTTGGGAGGAATCACAGCGGCCCTGATGGCTCTGCTAAAGCACTCTGGCCCCGAAACATGTACTCTGCCTGGTAGGTGCATCTCTGTCGTGACCTTCTCGGTGAGCTCTGTTCCTGTCGACCAAACCTTGAACGAGAATG